>NC_047067.1:2777355-3077355 GCF_902459465.1 Asterias rubens
CGTTTATTTTTTATATAAATGCTACGGATAGGTGACTTTTTGTGGGTTGATATTTTCGTCATAACCTCCTCAGCATTATATCTGAAATGAATAGTATTCAGAAATGAGGAAATGAGGTTGAATTGGTGGGAAATGTGGGAGTTAAAGAGTATGACCATTTAGCCGACAATTACGCACTGTTTCCTTTCAGATTCAGCCAGGTACGAAACCTGACAAATTGGGTCAATATAACTGATTGATTGCATGAGGTGACCAATGGCTGGTAGTACGGACAGGGATAAGTGTTCATCCCTTAAAGGCGGTGGACACTATTGGTAATTGCCAAAGACTAGCCCTCACAGTTGGTGTATCTTAACATAGTATGCATAAAATAACAAACCTGTGAAAATTTGAGAAAAAAACACCCTAGTCACACGAAGTTGTGTGCGTTTAGATGGTTGATTTCGAGACCTCAAGTTCTAAATCTGAGGTCTCGAAATCAAATTCGTGGAAACTTACTTCTTTCTCGAAAACTATGGCACTTCAGAGGGAGCCGTTTCTCACAATGTTTTATACCATCAACCTCTCCCCATTAGATCGTCACCAAGAAAGGTTTTATGCTAATAATTATTTTGAGTAATTACCAATAGTGTCCACTGCCTTTTAGTAAAAAATAGGTCCATATATGATCAATTTATCACTAAAATAAATGGTGTATAAAATGGTTAGAGGATATAAGTTTCGTTGTGACAATCTTTTTTGAGTAGTGGCGGCTCGGAGAAGAGCTGGTTTCTGCTGGACAATTCGATCAGTATACTCTAAACGTCTTTTGGAGAATGAGAGTTTACTCACATAGCGCCGAGCAAACAAAGTGGTCCTTGATGCACACCCTACAAGGAGATGATGGCACAAGGAGATGATCCACTGCTTCGATTTGAAAGGGCAAGGGCACCAAGACATTTTCTCCTCGATAAAGGGCACCCTATGAGGAAATTTCAAGTTTCTACTGGAGCCTTTCAAGGGCACCAAGGCAATGACCAGGGGGCCTGAAGGCAATTGCCTTCATTACTTCTCTGAAGTATCAGGCCTGATGATCTTACTGGTATCTCTGGGTATGTTCAGTGAGCGTACTAAGTTAGACCCGAACCGGTTTAAAGACCTGCTTGAACGAAAATGTCAAGTCGTGAACTTTGCTGAATTCCACTTAAAATGTTTTCGATGAATAAGGAAATCGAGTCATATGATTATAAATAGGTTTCAATTGTGTAAAAAAAGCAATCATCTTGTATGCCCTTGTCCAGAGCTTTTCTGCGAGATTTGCGAAAAGCCCCGTTACGTAATCACTCTCAAAACGTCATAAGTAGATAAAGCCGCTTTGTTGCAGCGTGGATGTATAAGCAAACTCCCACAAATGACGTCAGCGGCATTGTCCTTTGACGCCCGCTCTCAACGGCAGAAGTGTTTTTAGTTTTTCAAAAAACCTTTAGGTAGGGGCCTGATTTTTTACTTGATAATTACGAAAAGTTCAGAAGTGTACACATATCAAAATTACATTAAAATGGTGAACAAGTGCATTATAAACAAGTAAAAATACCATTTCTGTAATAAAACATTCCGTTCAGGTAGCTGTTTAACTTTCGAGGTTGTTGTAGCACAGTGTTAAAAGATACACCCGAAGCGGTCTAAAGATAAACCCCCTCGCTGGTTGAACTCAATTCGGACTAACCTTAGTATCGTTCAGACACACAGAAATTAATTTGATTGGGTTGAACCATGAGTTAAACCGACTTTCATGGTCTGAATGACCTCTCTGTCCTATGGATGTACACCAAACAGTGGCACATGGAGGTGGTTCATGAACTAGTAGATGGTCAACCGGATAGATTGACCACCAAGATTGACCACTAGGACGGACGGGCAGTTGTAAGAGGAAATGATTACAAATGACCAATCAGGATCAATGTAGGTTTGTCTGGGGAAACAGGAAGAGAAGCTAAACAATCTCCCGAAACAATCCAAATTGCGGCAGATTAACTAGTAGACATTTTAACAATTTTGAATCCTTCTCTTCGTTTTGTCCGTACGTGGGAAAGGAACTTTTAGCATTTGTTTCTTTATGAAGGAGTATCACATTTCTTATTAAAGAGGGGGGGGGGGGCAAGTGGGTATCAAACTTGTTGTGTTTAAGTCTTGACAACACCAATAATCATTCTTTTTGTTGTATTTTGTTTCTTCATGAAGAAGTATCACTTTTCATAGAAAGGGGGGGGGACTGCAAGTGGGAGTCAATTTTTTGTGTGACAACACCATTTATCAATAAGGGTATAATAAAACATCTCAACGGGGGCAGGGTAGACATGGTGGAGCGATTTGCATCTACCCCTGGCTTTGTGCAATCTGTAATTGTTCACAGTTATATATTTATTGGTTTGTAAAAACCACCTTATTGCAGCATCTCACACTTTCCTCTTCTTCCAAATCTTGCACCAAAGATACTCAGAGACTGTTCTTATAAAAATAAAATGCTCAAATGTGAATTGTGATTAATTCCATGTAACTGTCTCATCGCCTTTGAACAGTTTATGTTGTTTTTGGTGCTAAATGTCTTCTTATTGATTGATTTTATAACACAAACAACTTGTACGCTTAAGTCATAATACAGCCAAGCCTACTTTACCATGATATGTATACAGGCCAGGGCTCCCTTTGTGCTTCCTGTCTGATCATTCTGATTAATCCCAAAATAGTTTCTGTAATTGTGAGCTTGGAATAACATCCCGGTGGTGGTAAATATGTAATTTACATTTAAGAGACTATTAAGAATAGAAATGTTTCCCTGGTGACGTCAATCTCATTTTGTCAATCATCTTTAAGTAGTTTTTTTCCCATTGTTTATCCAGATTTTAAATCATTTGCCTCAATTATGACGGCCACAAATGGCTTGGGCAGGGCCCAATTTCATGGCTCTGCTTACCGTAAGCACAGAATCGGCGCTTGCGGAAGCAGGGAATTCTGTGCTTACGGCAAGAGTATTTCACGGGTTAGCGGCGAATTTTGGCTTCTGCGCGTGCATACTTTACGTTACTAGGCATTCTACGCTTACAAGGCATTCGGCGCTTGCACGTAAGCGGGGAATGGGGGTTGTAAGCGCAGAATTCGACGGTAAGCAGAGCCATGAAATTGGGCCCTGGTGCTGTATGACTTCCACAAGAAACACCAGTCAAGCTAGCCCTGATATTTAAGCTACAACTAAATACAAGCGCATCAAGTTTACAACTTGATGAATTACATGGGCAACGAGTTTATAACTACACGGGAAACTAACTGACTATTGTTAATAAATTGGGATTGAAAAAAGACAAGTTGACTAGAGTGGGATTTGAACCCAGAACCTCTGGGTTAGCGTGCCAGTGCTCTACCAACTAAGCTACATGTGTCCCCTTTGGTGGTGGTCTCCCTATTTTGTCCGGGGCCAATCAGAAGTTTCAGAGGTGCCAGCTAGATACCTCAGTTGGTAGAACACATTAAACCAGAGGTTTTTTTCGTCCATATCCTGTTCTAGTAAAATTTTCTTTGCTCAACCCCAACCAACTGTGAGTGGGACAACACTTATTAGGATTTCCCACCAAAACAAAGAACTAAAATCGTACAAGTTTTGTGCGCATTGTAACGATTTAGGACCACTTTTATCCCAAGTGCTTTAAGGTGTAAAGGAAACAGACTTGTGAAGGAAATAAACTTGCGCACTTTAAGCTGGTCCTGATGTTAAATTGATACATGCTATACTTTCTCATTCAAGTGGTAGTTTAAACTGGAGGAATGTAAATGAGGAGTGTCAGGTCAAAGGACGTATGACACAATTGACAATGACCACTATAAAAACTGTCTCTCAGATAAACATCCCCTTAATGTTTTGGAGTAGTTTGGCATGTCAAGCCCCTTTGTTTCATCTATACCTTTAACAGATGTCCCATGTAGTTTATCTCGACCAGGAAAATCTCTCTGATGTGTTTATTGAGGTAGGGTAAATCTTTTAGACATTTCGTGGAGAGTTTGTTCTAAGTTAAACATTTTACATGGAAGAAGAAGAGTCCAACAAAACAAGATGATAATTTTTTATTTGTTTACCTTCCTAGAAACTTTTGAAACAACACTCAAAGTTTTATTTTCTTTAGCATTTGGTTAAGTTCCAAATAGGTAAACCGTCTAGGATTCGGATTTGCATCAAGATTATTTACCAAGCTCTGTTATTTCCAGGCCATCGCGAATTTAATTTATATTTGTTTACAATTTATTTATCAACCCCAGTTGAAAACTTGTTTCGAAATCTTTGGTGCCACCCTGGACGAATGTTTCAAATCACCTGCGTGTGAATCACCTTGATTGTGTTGGAAACAATTGTGACTCAACAACAACAAACTTAACCACAATATCAAATATGAAGCAAAAAACATAATTGATTACTAACTGTTTTTTCCATTTTTGAGGGGAGTGTTTCGCAATTTGTTGTCAGTGGTCGTCACAAGTGGTCGACACGTGTTGTACGTGTTTGTAAATACAGAAGTAATATCGCCTGCAGACATGTACTTACACGTTGGTTATGCAAGTGCACGTAGTAGCCAACCCACTTACAATAACACGCTGGTTGATTCAACGTGTAAGTGATTCAGTCCACATCCTATAAATATTCATGATGTGAGGCAGCTTCCTGATTGGTTAAGAGTTACGTCACTGGCATTTTTACTACTCCACGATAAACAAGGTCATTGCAGACCCACCACAGCAACCGTTCCGTCGTATGCCCCGTAAACTGTTATTCTCTTATCTGCAAACATTTCCTGTTCGACTTTTCCTTTCTATTTAAAACTCATGGATTGGCGGACTGACAGCCATACTTCAGAAGTGATTCGAAGAGACAGGATTGTTTTTTTGGAGGTCAACTAAGTGATTTTTATATTAGAAGGATGCCTAACGTTGCTGTATGTGTGGGGTGTCACAATATTGGACTACGTAACAGTGTTCATTTACCACTATGTGATGAGAAACCACGTAATGAAATACAACGAAGGGGAACTTGCCCACCATGCAAGGTTTGTTGCTGTCATATTTTGGATAGAAATTGTTGTCATTTGTGTTAGGATTACATTTTAGATTGTGGAGGTTAAAATCAGTGAGGAGCATGTCGTGAATGGTTTTTGTGCGTAATTCATATTCCTCATATTGTACCAACTCATATTGGACGGGTTTTCCGTCCGCAAAGACTTTCAGTCTTTGTAAGGTCGTCAGGGTGTCAATTTAGCAAAGAGTTAAGACTGTTCTGGACTATAGTCCTAGGAGATATAAAAACGTATGGCTAGTTCTAAGTTAGGACAAGTAACTCGTCCTAACTCACGATAAGACTAGTCTTAACTCTTTGTGAAATCGACCCCTGAATTAAGTGATCTGAATTACCAGACTGAGGAACGGTGGAATTCATTATGTCTTCAAAAACTTGGATTGAATGTACATTAAATCATTCTGGGGTTCTCGCTAAATGAGGACATTTTTACTGACAACTTGAAGGCAACCAATTGCACTACCTTCAAAAGGAACACTTGTACGGAAGTTAATTTTGTTAAGGTAATTTCCTCCTCACAAAACTGTTGTGTGAATTGCTTTTTGTGAGAATACCTGGAACTGTGTGCCTTTAAATTGCTTTGTCTGGCATGGCCTTAAACAATAACTGATAACAGAGGGGAAATGTCATCCACGCATCCTCATTATTAAGGTCTGAACAGTGCATCAATTTCCCTGTTCTGGTTTTCCGATCATCAGAATGATGAAGTCCACTGGAGTTATCAGGGGACGTTGCGTCAGTTTCATTTGTATGGAGTTCGAAAGTTGCTTTGCATTTTTTTAAGGTCCTGGCCAATATAATTTAATGGTAAAACATTTTCACCATGTTAGGCAAGAAACATGCTTTCTGTTAAAAAACATTTATCTGTGGATTTTTATTTTGTTTCCAGATTTATAAGTATCTAGACTGCTAAAAATTGTATTCATGAAATAATAGAATATCCTATTTTAAGAAAACTTTTCTGGTGTCACTCCCAAAAATCTAACTAGAAATTATTTCTAGGAGTGACACCAAAATTTGTGTCTTTAAAAATGATTTTGTTTTTATTTCAATAATACACTGAACGCCCTTTTTTACCATTACAGATATAAAACTCACATTTAGCGTTCTTGTTACCACTCAACGGACAAGCAGTGTGGAACCCTCAATGGCTTCAACTTGTTTCTATTAATTTGAGAGAAAACAAGTACTTGTTGCCAGGTTCGGATTATGTCTCATTTTAGGGAAATGTTTAATCTAAAACGTCTTTGTTTTTTGTTCTTGTTTTGCAGTCCTGTTCACCATTCGGCAAATCAGAGACGTACACAAAAATCGGTCAACTGGGCGAAGGTTCATATGCCAAAGTGTATAAGGCAATAAGCAGGTAGGTAATTTAAGATCCAATTTCTCAATTCATAGCAATTTTGAAGAATTTATTTTGAAATTTAAGACTTATACTTAAAGGGGAGGTATTTAGTAATCACTCTTTAAGGAACAAGACAGAATTGGTAAGAAACAAAAATCGTGAAGATCACAGATTTACGTACAACTTACATGGTCTAATGATGATGATAGTAGAAAACATCCCTTGGAATATTTCAGAAGCACAGCACCTTTCGATAATATAAAGCATTTGAGAATAATATCATTTCAAAGTGATGTGGTTATAATGTACAAAAAGTATCAGTTGTTATGCCTAACTGGAATCTGTGAAGCACTGCTGTCAGAAACACTTCTCATATTATTGTGTGTTCCCATTAGGTATTATTCCTCCTGCATGGATTCATTTGCTCTGGATTTTCGGTGATATTTCTGAAACGCAACCACATCTTCAAATCAAATTTTCACATGTTTCCAAAAACCAAAGGTATACTTTGCCTTTAACAACCCTTCAGATTGTGTATCTCTGATTGTTCGGTGTTACTGCGTAGAGTAGCGGCAATGTTGAAGTAAAGACTCGCAGTTAAACTATCTGGGGTGGATTTCACAAAGGTAGTCCTAACTACTAGTCCTAGGCAATGCTAAGAGATAGGACCAGTCCTAAGTTAGAACCAGTAACTCATCCTAACTTAGGACTGGTCCTATCTCTTAGCATTGCCTAGTACTAGTCCTAAGTTAGGACTACCTTTGTGAAATCCACCCCTGGTATCAAACACTCAACCAAATGCTCTTTATTCTACACAACCTTTAATGCATTCTCCCCCACATTGCACTTTTCCTGTCTGACAAAATAACCTCAACCCCTTCTCCTTGATTTCCTCCCCTCTTTCTCTTTCCTTCAGCGTCAATCAACAAGTCGTTGCGCTTAAAGAAATCCGTCTACAACAAGACGAGGGCGCTCCTTTTACGGCAATCAGGGAAGCGTCGCTCCTGAAGGGTTTGAAGCACGCAAACATTGTCTGTCTTCATGACATCATCCACACAAAGACAGCGCTCACGTTTGTCATCGAGTATGTGGTGAGTTGCTGAATTATTGAACGCCAAAGATTTGTCCCTTGGGTGTGTTTTTGGTTGGGGGTGATCCCGTGAGGGTGTAGTTTTTTACACCTGCCTCAAATGTTGACAGTTCCACAGTACATAAATAGTCTTAGGCTGATCACAACACAAACTACTTCGGGAAAACATCTCCAAATCATTGATGGGGTAGAGATGTTTTAAGAGTGCATGCAGCACCGAGGCTTTGGAACTCCCTACCTGAAACTGTGAAACTTTCATACTCACTTGGCATATTCAAGAACAGTTTAAAAACTTGTCTGCATAAAAGAAGCATTTTGTTTTCCAATTGCACCAGAATTTATGTTTTGTCACTGGACAATTTTGTTTTCATGAGATTTTGTTTTCATAAGATTTCATGACCAAAGGAAAACAAAAACTGTTATTTTACGAGTCATAAACCACAAGGGAAACTGACTAGGTGCAAATAAATGAATTTGGGGCCAACAAAGAAGTAGTTGACTAGAGCGGGATTTGAAACTGCGACCTCCTGGTTTATTTATCAATTTATTTAAAGCAGTCTGTCAAAAGTAGAGGGTAGCCCCATCCAGGAGTCTGGTAAGTTTGGGTCCTCTTTGTAAAAAATACTTTGGAAGAAGAATAAAGCAGAATAGTGCAGATGTTTGTGTACTAAAATAGATATCCCCAATTTAAACATAAAAGTGGTAAGGGATGGCTTTAGCTTTCATCCAAACCAGACCTTTTATTTAGGTTAATCAAAACTAGAAAATGCATGCAAATATTTACACTCACAATATTCTTCTCTAGGGTTTAGGATGTAACATTGATTTCTTCCCATAATGCTTGAGATTCAGAATTTCATGTCAAAGTCGTAGAACGCAAGATTTCTAAGAAGCCCACCTTTCTCTGAGCCAACAGTGCGACTATAAATCAATGACACGCTTGACTATACGCCAAAAACGTCAGGCCGCGATGCTTAAATAACAAGTTGTTATTCACATCACAAAAGGTTAAAGGTGTATTGTTTTCACTGGTAATTGACGTAGAGAGAGCTTTTTAAAAATTTGTTCTTAAATTCGCCCGCTATGTTATATCAGACGGACGGGGTGGTGCATTAAATTTGTGTCACTTCAAATGTACATCGTGTAGTGAGTGCATAATGTGTTGCACCATGCTTCTTGTATGTGTATTAAATCTCGGCATGGAATTGGTATGGTCTTGGATTTCTTATGCCATTTTCGCATTAGTCGTTTTTCCTGAGGATTTTCTTTGACGTGTGGTCGACCTTTTCACACTTGGCATGGCTAACCCCTGCGCATTCCCGGGAATTAGCGTTTTCCTGGGAAATAACCACCATTGCTTGGGAGTAAACAAAAAGCAAAAGGTTTGCGCTTATTCAGAAAATCTGAGCTTAATGTGAGTGAGTTACACAGTGTGCATCGAACTTCATGAAACTGAGCATTCTTCACTTACACAACTTGCGCAGAATTTATGCGTTTACCCTGCCTAAGCGGTTAATTGTTTCTGTAGATGCAGAATTCAGCGGTAAGCAGAGCCATGAAATTGGGCTAAGTTGTCCACCAGCCTTTCATGCAACAATTTGATTAAATACAACAATACACCGAAGAACGGAAATCTAGAACGCAGACTTTTGGAATGAAACAGTAAGCATATCCAGGGGCGCTGTTTTGTCTCTTGGGGGGGGTTTTAGCAAAAGTCAACTCAAATAAATTGAATGAGTGGTAAGATTGTCTTTCGATAGAGACCTGTTTGATGTTGAGCACATCTGGTGCTGTATTTCAACTGAATTCGCTTTGTCTGAAACTGTCTGTTTCAAATTTAAATATCCAGTTGAATTTTTCAACACAGGATGAAAATTGCCTTAGAATCATAAGATCCAGGTTGATTGATACTTATTTAGTTGTGTCATGTTCAGGCCTGTATGCTTCTTGTTTTAGAGAGGGCAACGGCTCTAAAGCATTTTTTATGAGGAAATATCTACTGTAGCATTTGAAGGGCACCAAGGCAATGGCGAGGGGGGCATGGAGGCAATCGCCTTTGTTGCCTCCGTGAAGTATCGGAGGCCTGCATTTTAAAATGTTGTTTTTCCTACACACAAAACAAGTTTGAGCCGAGATACAATGTTTTTGCACGAAGCATTTATGTGCGAGATGCAAAGTTTTTTTTTACAAAATCGTGATCCAACGTTTTTGCACCGATTCTTTGATTTTTCTATTGTTCACAATGGATGATACATACTAAGCCTTAATGACATCAACTACACTCTATCTTCTCTCCTCCAGCATACAGATCTGAGCGCGTATTTGGAGAAGCACCCAGGTGGGTTGAACCCACACAATGTCAAGCTGTTCCTTTTCCAGTTGCTGAGGGGTCTCTCCTTCTGTCATCAGAGGACAATTCTCCATCGAGATATGAAACCACAAAATATTCTCATCAGTGAAACGGGTGAACTCAAACTCGCAGATTTCGGTAAGTTTCCTCAGTCAAGTCAAGTAAAACACATCAAAAAAAAAACAAATCTCTTTAAATGTTTCAGCGGGGATAGAGAACAATTTTTATTTAACTATATTCTTTACACAGCAAGGTCTTCAAATTGTCTTCTTCGTTACCCCTTGCTATTTATGTGTGTTTTCTGCTGAACTCTCTCTCTCTCTCTTATCATGTATTTCAAATTGACTGCACAAAAAAAACATCTGAAGAAAACAAAACCTCTTTAAATATTTCAGAGGGGATAGAGAAGAATTATTAGTTAATTTTGTTCTGTTCAGAATCCTCAAAAACACATGTGCAGACATTTGCTGTTGAGGTTTACTTTCTGAAAAGGCATTTGTCCTCTCTCATAACTTTCTGCTTAATCATAGAAAGCCTACAGTGGGAAGCATAGTCTCAAACGTGTTTAAAAAATGGAAGATCCATGTTTCACAACTTGATCCATGTTTCACAACTTAAAAAATGTTAAAGGTTAACACTCCAACTCTCCCTATTTTATCATCGCCCATCTCGATGAAGCTTCTTACAAACATCCTTTGTGTCTTGTATCTTCATTTAGGTCTCGCAAGAGCGAAGTCCATCCCAAGTAGAACCTACTCGCATGAGGTGGTCACATTGTGGTACAGACCTCCAGATGTACTCTTAGGATCTACAGATTATTCAACACAACTAGACATCTGGTAAGCCTCTAGATTTACACATTTGTTGAAATTAATAGCTGTAATTTCACTCGGGGGATATGTAGTGAGATCCTTGGACCTACTTGGCGATAAAATGATGATGTTACTGTTATGCAAGCTTAGAGATGTAACTCCGGTTTCACTCTTGAAAAGGTTTCAAATTTCCTGAGAACTTTCAAGTTGAATCCTCAAACCCTAATCCAATGTTTCATTCTTGTTGAAGTCTTTATGAGTCCATATCACAAAAAATGAAACCAATAACAAACAGATGCTTCAAACAATAATCTGTCTTTGAGTCTGCTCCCTCAAAACAGAACATTTTATAATTGAAAACATGACACTTGTGTCCTTTAAAACCAAAAAAACAAAAAAACAAGTGTGTTCAGCAAATTCTTGAATGATTCTAGTGAGTTTGCTTTTCTGCAGCTATCAGAAAGTGAATTCCACAAGGCCGGGCCGGCATTAGGGAGGGCTTGGTCTCCTGCTATAGTGTTTGCCCGATATAAGACTCTAGTAATAATTATTATAAATTTACCAGTAGCTATAAAATTGAAAATAAAAGTACATTTCATTAATGTCTATAAATACTGATGCAACAGAACTTAACCTTAGTCAGATGAAGTTTTTTGAAGGTAGTGTCTGCATTTATTATTCACTGAGTGAACTATTTTTGTCAGCCACCAGAAATATTTCAATGACATGAAATAATTTAAATTGATGTCACTTTAGACTGTCACTCCAGATATCGTTGGAGGCAGTTTGATGCTCACTACACCTGGCATACCATTGACACTTATGTAACATACTTCACATTTTGACTTCTTGGGGTGAGAATGTGCTTAATATGAAGAAATGTCTGCTTTAACAGCAACTGTATTCGTCTGTAAAGATACATCCACAAAGAAAAAGCTTCTGACGTCATTTGAACAGTTGTACAAAGTTTTTATGAAATTAGTTTTGAAAGTCCTCATTGGGTAACTCACTTCATCTCAAAAGTCAGAAGCTAATGGACTTGACCATTTTTTTGATAGGGGTGTTGGCTGTATATTCATTGAGATGTTGAGGGGCCATCCAGCATTCCCCGGAATGAAAGATTACAAAGACCAACTCGAGAGAATATTCAAGGTATGGCATTTATTTGTATCCAACTAAATTCTGACAGCACCATTTTGTTTACTGCCCTCTTGTGGTAGAAATTTCAATCCAATATTTGTTATTTAATTTGATTTTAAATTTCCGAGCTTGATCATGATGTATTGCAATAGATTTCTTCTTTTATTTTACACAAAAAGCTTCCAAACTATTTCAGCTACACAATGCTGTAACTTCATAATTCATAATTCACATACCTGTTATTTTGTGTATTTCTTCTTGGCTGGCATGTTTCTAAATTCATTTTAATGGTAGACAAACATATATCCAGTGTTGTTTGACTTTGAAGATTGACTGAGTTTGTGAATTTTTTCCCAGATTTTGGGAACCCCAACAGAGGCAAAATGGCCAGGTGTAACAAGACTACCAAACTATAAAACAGGTTAGTTGAACTGAGCTTTTTCGTATAGGTTGAAACTGAAATATAGAATCGGATACTTCCTGCATGTTGCTCACCTCCGGATGAGGAAGTTTTATTTCATCATATGGAAAGAGAAAGCCATTCCCTGTTTCAAAAGTTTGCCACATAACTTCTAAAATAAATTGCTAACCAAAAGTATTCAATCAGGAATATGCAATCAAATGTTTGAATAATTCTCACTTGGTGTATCTCAACAAGACGGCACAAAGTAACAAATCTGTGAAAATTTGGGCTCAATTGGTAATCGAAGGTGCAAGAAAATAATGAAAGAATAAACACCCTTGTAGCACAAATTTGTGTGCTTTCTTTCAGATGCCTGAGAAAAGCGTCAGGTCTGAAGTGTCTCTCAAATTCAAATATTTTAGTGAGAAGTTACCTCTTTCTCAAAAACTACATTACCTCAGAGGGAGTCGTTTCTCACAATGTTTTATACTATCAACAGCTCTCTATTGCTCGTTACAGTTTTTATTTTATTATATATTTTGAGTAATTACCAAAGGTGTCCAGTGCCTTAAACTCTGCAGCATAATGATTGTTACTGAACAGTTTTGGTAGAAATTTAAAGGCAGTGGACACTACTGGTAATTGTCAAAGACTAGCCTTCACAGTTGGTGTATCTCATTATATGCATAAAATAACAAACCTGTGAAAATTTGAGCTCAATCGGTCATCAAAGTTGCGAGATAATTATGAAAGAAGAAAACACCCTTGTCACACGAAGTTGTGTGCATTTAGATGGTTGATTTCGAGACCTCAAGTTCTAAACACCCCTATCAAAAAAAAAAACTACTCCACTTCAGAGGGAGCCGTTTCTCACAATGTTTTATACTGCCAACCTCTCCCCATTACTCTTTACCAAGTGAGGTTTAATGCCAATAATTATTTTGAGTAATTACCAATAGTGTCCACTGCCTTTAAACGCACCAAACTTGATAAAGCTTACATGTTCACACACAACCCATAGCCAAAATACCGTATTTACAATCAGTTAAAAAAACTACTCCAGTGTTTCCTCAATTGCAGTGTTGCAATAATTTACAGTAAATAACCAAGTATTTTGGTTTCGTGGAGCTGTTTCTATCACTTGAATACTGATTGCGATTTTGTAGTTTCATTTGTCTATTTTGTCTGGTTTGTTTTTACAGTAGTGACTAAAGTTTATCCGCCCAAATTCCTCTGTGAAGTAGTACCAAGGTAAGAGTTAAAGTAACATTTTTTTATTATTTTTTGCTTACTGTTATTTTTTGGAAGTACTAGGTGCTTTCCAAGCCCTGTGAGGCAAAAAATATATAGACTACTCCAGTGGGATTCGAAACCACAACATCCACATTCTAGGGTAGCTCTCTTATGCAATTATAACATCAATGAAATGACAGCAAGGTAACTTTAAAGCTTTCACCAACAAAACATTCCTGATATCAATTTTGGTTTTACCCATATACACCGATGTGTGTTAGCACTGTATACTCAGTACAGTCCCGAGTTCTGTGAAAAAAAAATCACAGGCATATTACTCGGGAGGGAAATTAATATTCTATATCCACGATGCAAGTTCAACATCTATTGAATAAAATTCCCAAGATTCTCTTAAAAAGGTAGGAAGGTAGGTAGGTAGAAGTTTATTTTTAGCCAATCGTCCTAGGAACTTGTGGTTTTCTGTGACAGAGGAAGTTCAACATCCTGTAGAGATTTGAGATCCCTTGGATGGGATTTTCCAGTCGGTTGTTTAGTTGTTTCTTGACAGGAAAAGGAAGTTTACAGCGGGGGAACTTGGAGGGTGGTTAGAGGCTCAAAGTGAAGGTTAAACAAAAAAAGTTAAACAGGAACAATGCATAAACAAAAGTGCAAAAAATTGCAGAGCTGTTTGGGTGCTGAAGTGGGACTAGAACTAGCATAACTTAGAAGACAAGAGTCCAATTTCATGAAGCTGTTTAGCAGAAAATACTGCTCATCAAAGTTGTTGTTTAAGCAAAAAATGAGTGCAGCACCAGTCGCAACAATGTGAACTTAATGGCATTTTAGCTGGTAACCTGTTTCTGCATACTGGTACTTGACTGGTTTCAGTTAGCCTCAAATATTTTTTTATCATAAACATTTACAGCCATTAAGAATTGTGGTTGAGGAATCCAGCTACCAAATTGCATAACGTTTGATACACTTTTTCAGCACAAGTTTCAAAATGGATCATTGGTTTCTAGTATTTGGGTTTTTTTCCCTCCCAAAACTTTGAACACTTAGCCATTGAAACCAAATATCATTTATCTAGCTTTGTTTGTTTCTTAACGAGATATAATTGACGCTTATTAAAACAACACAATCCCAATCCTTCACCATATTTGCTATTATTAAGCCGATTGAAATAATTTTACACAGAAAAGGTTTTTGTATTGAAAGAAGGGAAATAGTTAACATTTATCTAAACGATTTTGAAGTTTTTCATCTACACCTTCACCTTCTATTTTGTAGGCCATTGACCCTGAAGATATTCCACTATTTCCCTTGAAAACAAACTCGCTCTCTTTCTCTTGTTTTGCCAGACCTCATACTCTGTATGTGTGAAACCACAAACCAGATAACACTAGGCCACAATATCTGGTTTTAACCAACCCTGCTTTTAACAATGTAAAAAAATATAACTGTCACCCAAGCCCAACACCCCACCCCCCCTTTCACTCCAGGAAATCTAACCACAACCTAGATTCACCTAAGCATACATCATTAAAGTAATCAAAAATGCAGTCTTTGGCCTGATTTCATAGAGCTGCTTAAGCTCAAAAAGTAGCTAAACAAAAGTAACAAAATTATGCTTACCAGAATAATAGTATCAGTCAAAACACCATCCAACATTGAACCATTGTGTAAATGGTATCCTGCTCATTTTTGCTGAGCAGAAAATTGTTAAGCACTACTTGCTGATTAAGCAGCTCTATGAAATTGGACCCAGGCCTGATACATGGTTCATTGGTTATAAGGGCAAGGCAGCTTTTCCTTAGTAAAGGGCACCTCTATAAGGGAAATTAACACTTCTAGTGGACCACTTTATAGGGGCACCAAAGCAATGACCATGGGCATGGAGGAAATTTCCTCTGTTTTCTCTGGCAGATATCAGGGGCATGGATTGCAATTAGGTTCAGAAAGTTTGTTCAAGAGTTTATTTCTCCAAAAACTGCTGATGAATTTTAAAGTACACTGCCACTTTTTGAGATCTGGTGTAAATATTTATACAAATGGTAAATGCATCAGATGTGGAAATCGGGCTCTATAGTTTCTGGGGTACAGGAAGTCCAAGGACTCACATTTCACAATACCGGACTGTTGTCCTTGTGGAGAGTTTGAGAACACCTACAACTTGACTAGCTGTATGTGCAGGAAACTTTGACGAATCATGACAGATCAAAGGGCAGCATAGGTACTTCCCAAAGTCGGCAGGCTGGCATGTTTAAAAGAAAACGCTAAAATATATACAAGGGTTCTCTTCGGTTTTTTTTCAGAATTCGGAAGGATTGATCTGCATTTAGTTTTCCAACATCTTTTTCCTTAGGACCAGAACAAAGTTCAACCTATGTGCATAGTGGTGATAGCAATATGAATGGTTTGGAACTTGGTTAATATTAACTCAGTAAATTTCTGAATTGTAAATTTTTCTCACACAATCATTGAAAACTTCTGAACTATGTGTGCATCGTAAAAAGTTTTGACATCGTTTAGAACAGGTGAATATTCGTCTGATTTTTGTTGTTTATGTCTTCTTTCTTTTGCTCAGTCTGTGTGTCAGTTACGGAGGTGACGATCTTGCCAAACGTCTTCTTCAGCTGAACCCAAGAAATAGAATATCAACCACCGATGCCATGAGGCATCATTACTTCAGTGACTTGCCAACAAAAATACACGACCTCCCAGATAGTAAGTTTCTCTCTGTTTCATGTCAAAATGACTATGGTCCAGTGGTTAGACTGCAGGACTTGCAATCACAAGGTTGTGGGTTTGAATCCTACTAAGCTCACCACGGATGCCACAATGAGTAGAATAAGAATTGTCGTCTAGTTACTGAATCACAACTTCTTGATATGGGAAATTCATAGTTAATGTTTGTTTGAGAAAGACTGGCTGTTGCAACCATACTTCTAGATCTTAACATTTTAAAGACAGTGGACACTATTGGTAATTACTCAAAATAATAATCAGCATAAAACCTCACTTGGTGACGAGTAATGGGGAGAGGTTGATAGTATAAAACATTGTGAGAAACGGCTCCCTCTGAAGTGACGTTGTTTTTCGAGAAAGAAGTAATTTTCCACGAATTTGATTTCGAGACCTCAAGTTTAGAATTTGAGGTCTTGAAATCAAGCGTCTGAAAGCACGCTACTTCGTGTGACAAGGGTGTATTTTTCTTTAATAGTTATCTCGCAACTCGCAACTCCGGCGAACAATCAAGCTCAAATTTTCAAAGGCTTGTTATTTTATACATATGTTGAGATACACCAAGTGAGAAGACTGGTCTTTGACAATTACCAATAGTGTCCAGTGTCTTTAAGTTATTTGACAATCATTGAGAATATTTTGGGATTTCGTTACAACAATCCCCCCCCCCCCCCACTTTTGGCCAAGGGGCCAAGTTCTTAGAGACCTGTGGTTGTCATGAAAGTTGTCATAGGATATATAATTAATGGGTTTTTGTTTCTCCTTTCTACCCACAGTTGCGTCCATTTTTAATGTCCCAGGCATAAAGCTAGAACCTGAGAAATCATCCAAGTGAGAGGACTTCTGCTGATGACTCGCATCTGTAAGTCTCTCTCTGATTGGTTGTTCAACCATCCAATCCCGCACAGTGTTATAAGTGCACTCATCACATGCTTTCATGCATATTTTGCCGAAGTGCTTTGCTAACGGCTCCTCTGATTGGTTGACGGAGCGCACTACTGCTACAGCATCCAAATAAAAACTGCCGTTCCGAACGCCTGTTGCAACTTGTAAAAGGCAAATTCGAGTTAGTGAACTCGGCCAATGCATTCTGGTGACTGTTGGAGCCTGTCGTATGAAGTGGCGTGGGTTTAAGTCGGAAAGACGCATTTACCAGAAGGATGCAGGATGGGCATCATAGAACAGAAAACGCTAACCAGGATATAATAATGACATCGATGCAAAAAAACAAAAATGAGTAAAACAATCACTGATGAGCGAAAGGTGAAATTAGATTATTTATTTCTCATCAAATATGACATTTCAGACAGAAACATTTCAAGGGATGTTTTCTACTTTCATCATCATGAGACCATGTAAGTTTGATGTTAATCTTTGGTCTTCACGATTTTTGTTTCTTACCAATTCTGTAACGTTCCTTTAAATTCGCGTATCAAAGTGCATAGGACAAAACTTGTTGTTATTGAGTTCGGTGACTGCGCACTAACCCATCCCATCACTCCCTCTCATTTGTTACAATGTTTATTCTCTTTTTAAACAAAGTAGGCTACAAATCCACCAGAAACACACAAATCTGCTTAGAGCGGGAAAAAAGCTGCTCAGCTCAGCAAAAAAAAAAGAAGAAAAAAAAGGGTTACCAGCCACAAACTTAATACTTTGTGTGTGCTATTGATAGGCTGGTACCCTATTTACTGTTGATTTGAAAATGGTTCTATAATTAATGAGTGTTGGTTTGTATGACAAGCACTTCTTTTTTGATGAATCTTCTATTGTTGTGGTGGATTTTTACCTGACAAGTTTGTTTTCCTGTTCAACTAACCAGAAAGTTATACAGTCAACTCTCGTTAAAACAAAGTTGCTGACTTGTCAAACTACCTTTTTTAACAGGAATGTTGTTATAAGAGTACAGCAAAACAAAGTAACACAAAGCAGAAATGAGATTCTGGACTTCAGAATGTACTCTTTATAAGCAGAACCTCTTAATAGCATGGTTTTGACAGTAAGGGTTGACTGTACGTTACTGGGTTGTTTAAAGTTGTTTTATTACTGCCACCAGCAAAACTCCAACCAATTGTCACAGGCTCTTTTGATTTACAGTGTATACTTCTTTCCCTTGCTTTGCATAAAATTACATGAATAAAACTTTCTTATGAAGTTGGGGGTTTTGCTTTTCCTATTTTTTCAGTTGTCAGAGTGGTCTGACAGAAACAGATTAACACATTGTATCTCTCCAATGTGACTACAAAGTCTAAGCCCTTAAGACGTGCTATATAATTATTACCAAGGTGTAAATAATTTTAAACACAGACTTTTATTGTGATAATCTTTTGCTATAATGCAAGTTGTCCCCGAGCGATTAACAAAATTTCAGATTCCGTTACCCTTTGAGAATCAGTAGAATAAACAGCCAGAAAAAAATCATCTATACAATATTTAGGTCATACTCATGGAAATTTCCTCTTTTTTCAAGTTTTTAAATACTATTCTGCCGTGTAAATGTAAATGAATCTAATGAAATTAGTTGGACTCCCAAACTGAATGCTTAGAGTGACCAGTACAAATTTTGACAAATAAAATGTGCTAGCGCCCTCTGTTGATGAGCAATAGGGTCCCACTCAGGATCATGATGGCGCCCTCTCTTGATCGCCCCACTGATACCCAATCTTGCCAGATGAATAAAAAAATTATTTGTGAAGGTTTTTTTGCGCTGTAAATTTCTGATGTAGGCCCTAATTTCTCAAACAATGGCGTACTTTTGTAAAACTGAAATTGTGTTTTTTTTAATTAATTCCAATTTAGTAATTGGAAGGCTGTGTACAAATTGAACATAACTATGTATATTTTCTTGTGTATTTTATTGTAACATAATATTATTTTCTTCCATGGAAGAAATTGTAAAAAGGAACTATAATAAATAAAAAGCTGCCGTCAATGTAAAGAAAGGGTGGTTTTGCACGGTTTTGTTTGATGAAAAATGAACAGCTATTGCTCTCAGCCAGCTCTACCGTGATTGACATCCACTCAATTACAAAGTTACACATCAATATTAAACACATTGAACTGATTCAACTCGTAGTTGTTTCAACCAAATAAACCTATTGCATTTCATTGAACAAGTTTAGTAAAGCCATACCTTGCTCTATGGTAAAGCACAGCCCCTGCTTCTACTGTCAACCATACCTTTTTAGGTGTTCAGTTGATTTCTTTGTTTTTAATTTCTCACATGTGCCATTATAAATGTTAAAACACAGAACAAAAACTCTTGCAGTGCTTGGCATCTTCCTCTTTCTGTTGAGAAACTGTAGTTGCATGAGTGCATTGTATCAACCTTTACTTGGTGCAGCTTTTGTTTCCAATCAAATCCAAGTAGCTAAAATGAGGCTTGCCGGTTTGATTAGTCTGGTTCTTTTTTCAGTATGATAGGTAACCAGACCATGTTCAATATGGCGCCTATGGGGGGGATTGCTGCGTCATCATGTGATGAAGTATGGGGTGCCCTCAGCAACACCCTTGGCAACTGTTGTAGCCATAGCCACCAGTTCATATCTGGCATGTGCGTCCATAAATCATATTAATACAAAGAACAAGACGTAAAGACGTGTCTTAAGGGAGTTTGTAAAACTACATATAATTTTAAACTTCCCATCCAATTCTCCCTTTGAATGTTCAAACTCATATCAAATATTTTAATGCATCACCATTTAAAAACAAATTTGTTCCCGACAAACAGCTGTGGTTTGGTAATTATTGTTTCTAGAAGATACTAGAATTCAAGTATTTTCTTGATGACAAGTTTCTTGAGCTTTGCTCTTAAGGCCAGCAAATTTGAACCTCTCTCACAACACTGAGCATTTCCTAGTTCAGTATGATTCATAACCTCCAGCCATCTGGAAGTAAATTGTATTAAACAAATCATTGTAGTGGAAAATTCTCACAAAACATACAAAGACTTTTTGCTGTGAACTTTTGGCACCGAATTCCTTTGACATTTGCCTTTGCATACTGCATTTTATTCACAAGGTGGTTTTTGTTTAGAAGGGGGGGGGGGGGGGGGTTCAGCTAACATGTCCACCATGTTGGTGCGATACATTATGCCTGTTATGTAGTGATTTGACACCATCTAAATACCACATCTGTCTTTTTTTAAAAATGGTAGCTGAGTTTGTAAGTTGAGATATCAGTGTAAGAAAAAATTATAGTTAAATTAGATTATCATTTCATTCTTGCAGACAAATTTGTTGTTCTCAAGAGTTTCTTTTGTGTCCAATGAGTTCTATACCAAAACCATTTTCATCGGCTAGAAACTTCATTCTTAGAATGGCAAGGCATTTTTCTATGATAAAGGGCACCTTTGTGAGACAATTTTTTATTTCTACTGGGGGCATTTCAACAAGAAACCAAGAGTCGACCCTTCAAGAGCTTGACAGTATTATATCATTTCCAAGTATTAGTTTAAAAAGCACACTTGTATTACTGTTTCCTTTACATTACAAGCTGTACTTATGTATTGTCCTCTATAGCCTATAATATCTAATTTATATTTCATTATAATTTTATTTTATTTTAAATTATTTTGTATTTATTTCCTGTGGTGTGATGTAAACCACATCATTTTAAAGCAAACGGAAAATAACAAAAGTTTCAACCAATTTAAAGGATTCCAGGTACTTTTTCAAAATGTCCACAGATTTACTTTAAACTTACAGGGTTTGAATATAATGATAGTGGAAAGCTTCCCTTCAAATATTACTAACTGAGGTTTTGTAGTTTTTGAGAAATGAGTAAAACAAGTCACAAAATAATTTTCGTCTCAGAAAGACGAAAATTATTTTAGCATGTAAAATCCCATTAACGAGTTATGATATTATACCAAAACCATAGCATAACTGGTTAATACATTTTTACATGCTAAAACTGAGACGAAAATAATTTGTTTTACTCATTTCTCAAAAACTGCAGTACCTCAGCAATTAAAATTTTAAGGGAAGCTTTCTACTATTATAATCTTTGGACATTGTGTTTTGTGTTAGGAAAAAGTACAATGCCAGCAGAAGTAAAGGGTGTTTATCCACAAATCTTGTGGTTGATCAACAAAATTTGTAGTGGATGATTTTCTTAAGCTTAATCTATTTCTCTCTGTGTGGATTGGAGTGATCAGTTTGAAGGATTTGGGTACGCAATGTCCACAGATTTACATTAAACTTACACCGTTTGAAGATAGTGATAGTAGAAAGCGTACCTTCAAATATTAGTTGCTGAGATGCTGTAGTTTTTTAGAAATGAGTAAAACAATGTCATGAAATTACGTTATTACATGCTAAAATAATTTTCGTCTCATGATAACTGAGACAAAAGTTATTTTCATGACATTGTTAACTCATTTCTCAAAAACTACAGCACCTCAGCAAGTAATATTTTCAGGGAAGCTTTCTACTATCATTATCTTCAAACTGTGTGTAAGTTCAATGGAAATCTGTGGACATTGTTTTAGTTGTCCTACAAAAAGTACCCAGACCCTCTAAAGAGGTTTTTACAGAAATGGATATTAATGTGCAATGTATAATCACATAATTTGCAAATCTTTATTTTTGGGGTTCGTTTTGTAATTGAAAGCTGTATTTATTTTAAACAATTTTTTCACAACTTGATTTTTTAAATTAACTTATGTACCAGTACTTACAAAATAATCGGGGGAGAATGTTGAAATTTAATAAATTAACGATGAACTTAACAACACAAGGTTTGTTTGGCTTCATGATACCAAATAATAATTTACCCTTGCATTTAATCAAGTCTTAGGGTCATATGTCACACAGGGTAATTTACAGGCAGCCAGTTACAGGCAATCTCCGAGAAGAAAACGCAATCACATCGGAATGTTCACTGTTTGAAAAATTACTAATGTGCCACACAAAAGTTGTCCTTAGCATGCACTGCAGTTGGTGCCTGTAAAAGATGCCTCATTGCCACAACAATGGTGGCAGAGCAATGGCCTGTGCTCCATTGGTAATTGGCTGTTACAGCCTACTACTGTCAGAACAGTTATTGTTGCCTGTTTGTATTAATATTAGTGTTTAATCTGTGGCTGCACCCACAGTCATGCACTTACTACCTCTCCATGATCATTGTAAGTCCATTGTCAAGCTGCATGGTCCAGCCACTGCCCAATTATATTTACTCTCTAGTGATAATTTGTTTCACAACCTCATACTTGTCTGGTCCTAGTCTGGTGTCGGCATAGCCCCATGGTTAAATACCTCCAGCAGTTTGTGGTCACTTCATCAATCCATCTTAACACCCATTAAACCCCAAAGAATTCGGAGAATTATGCCAACATTCAGAAAAGGGTTCTCCAAGATAAATTGCATCTGAATCTGACCTCTAAGGTCAAACTCCTGACCCCCTAGGGGTCGAGGGGACTCTTAAATAACTCGACCTCCCTCCTTCTTTTCAAGCTTGGTGACAGAGTGATTATAAACAGCCCTTTATGCTGTATGAGCGGGGAGTAGCCCTGGTGTAATCTGGCCATTAGGATGTCTGGCATTGGACGTGGACTTGCTGAAAGAGTCCAGAGGGAAAATATTTTCTGCATGGTGGTCAGTTGCGGCTATCATCGTTCACCTTGGAGAGGCCGGTGGCCCCAGTGGTGAAAGAATCCAACCCCAAATAGATCAATCCTGTTGAGATCATAAAACGGTTCCTTTGTGGTGAGGTCATCTGAGGTCACAGATTTATTGGTGGACTGTATTGGAACGCAAAAGTCTGCTGGAGTATTTGAAGCTGTGTTTCGGTTGAGATGGGTAGGAGAAGGTTCACTGCTTACTGCTTACCCCACATCTTGTAGCAATCTTGGTCTGTTCTAATTTTAGAATAGTTCACTCAGGTCTTTGTGGAAGTTTTGACAGTGATGGTTTAAACAGAGGAATCTCTGCATGGGAAATGCAATTAAGGAATGACAGATATGGTTTTCTCACGTGATGGTCGCCGCTTAGTGGAATTAAGTTAGCCAACTCACTGTGTTTATATAGTATTGTCATTCTTTAAAATAATTAGCAAATTGGTCTCTTCATGCCTTCCACCACTTTATTTCTGCTGAACAGGAGTGCAGTTTGAATCATTCAGTTCAATCCTGCACACATTATCCAATCCATCAACACCTAGAGATTTCATCGGGTCACGCTAAATCATATTTTCCTATCCTAACTGAAAATCAAATCAGTTTTGCTGATGTCGATAAGGAACAAATCCACAGCATCGCATCAAGAGAGAGGGTGAGAGAAATTGAATTTCTTTCTTTGCTCTGTCATCTCTTTCATCTTCAGCTCATTTTCGATCCTAAAGCCGTCCATAGCGAGCAATTTACGCCGAGATTCAATTCAACACAATGCCCTGCAGATCCGTAACCCAGAACCTTGCCGAGTGCATCGGCGTTTCTCTTTGATGCACCGCCACGGCACCCCGTCCAACTGGAATTTAATTACATGCATGCAAATTTGTTTCTCTCCGAGTTGACCACGAGACATGTCCCCGGTAGCCCGCGGTACTTTTCCCCGTTTTTGTGTTTGACTAGCCACGGTTGTCTTGAAATGTGGCGGAAAAACCGGCTTCCGTCAGAACCGTAGTTATTTTATTTTGTTGTAATATCACTTTTTTTTTATCAATGATAAATTACGCGGATTTTGCAACATCTGCCCGGAAATTTGATTAAATTCCCAGCTACTAAAATACACCGTCTCTGCAATAATAAAACCCATGTGCTTTTTGTGTTTGGTTAAATTCCATGGAATTCATTTGACCCTAGATTCAATAACAATGTCTTGCAATCTTTACATCTTTTGTATCACACTTCTTTTATTTGGTCATTTCTTCCTTTATCTTTTGACAAGGAAAAAGTAATTATATTGACTTTCTATCAACAATAATTAGACACAAATTTATTCAGCTGACCCCAGATAAAATAACAATTTTTTGCAATCTTGACATCTTCTCATATCAAGCTTCTTTTATTTGGTAATTTCTTCCTTATCTTTTGATAAGGAATAATATTGATTTTCTATAAAATAAAAAGCTGTATGTTTTAAAAACAGAATGGCACTTGTGCAAAGTAATTTATCAGAATTTAACGTGGATAGGAAGCATGAGTGGTGCTTACTTAGGCAATTCGCCTACCCGGCCTGGGTGGCCCCTTAAAACACACAGATAAGGGGGAAAATTGTGTTGCACCAATAATAATGAAATGCCAGTGCAGAGAATGTGTATTTAGAAAACACTCTGTAGGACAGAGTTGCCTCCATGTTTTCCCCAGCGACATCTAATCCAGTGAAAAGTGAATAAGTAACTGACCTCAGCCAGCGTTTTTGTATTCATTTATTTATCTTCTCCTTGAAGGTTTTGTAGTGAGGGTTGTTCTTTCGTTCTCTCTTCATTCCTTTCATGGCAGCCTTCATGATTGAAGATAGTCGCACTGCCAGACACATCGGGGTGAACCCCTTAGCTTTGCGATAAGTGTGTACTGTTTTTTATTTATGTGCGTTGATAATTTTTGTAACAACACACAGGACCTACAGTTTTACGTCCCATCCGAAGGACATCAACAAGAAAGAATTTCATCTTGATAAGGAAATGGGAGAAGGGGGGGGGCATAACTGTTGTCACAATTACTTAGGGTCTTGTTTACTCCCGTGCATCATTATCCTCATGCATTTTTCATTATAGGCTAAGTATATATCAAGGGGGGAAATGCCGTTATCAGATATCTTTTGTCATTCAGTCAGTTTGTATTCCCTGACCTCCTTAAATCATGGAGCAAAATTGACGATGAGATGAAATTGAGATAATGTGTCCCTGAGCTTACTATTTGTCTTAATGAGATCAAGAATAATCAGTACCTTCAGCAATGATAAGGAAAGTGTCGAGAGTGGAGGTTGTATTAGTTTGGCTGATCAAGTTACTATGGAGAAATACTTGGTATGCCATTAGGATGTCGTTTATATTTTCGGATGATGAGGCAAGGTAAAAGTCTTTTAGATGTCAGTGAGAAAAGTTTAATTTAAAGGGCACATGTATATGTTTTGTATTCACTCTTAAAGATTGTTTTCTTCTAGTCAAGTTTATCGAGATAAGATGCATGGTCAGGAAAAAGTTCACCTTAAATTTGACACATTGTTTACCTCTTTGTAAACCCAACTTGTTCTCATCCTTATACTGTGGCTGTGCCGAGATGTAGAACAAAGAGCTACTCCAGTAGCTTTTTCCCTCGTACTGCATCTCTTTTGAACTCCTTGCCTGGTGCATGTTTCCCTTCATCATGATCTTCCATCTTTTAAGAGGAATATCAATTCCTACCTTCAGCCCCACTGAGTTTCTGCATGTCTATGTTTTCTTCCTTGTAGCCCTTAACCTAGAGTGGCTTTTAGCCTTGTTTTGGGCGACTTGCATAAAATATAAACAAAAATAAACAAATAAAAATACTTGTACAAATGCATTGTTACAGTTGGTAAGTCCGTGACAAAAAAGCCTAACTCAAACATGTTGGTTATCAGATCATTTCTGGGTAAATTGAGGTTTTTTGTCCATTTCAGAGTTTCAAAGGCATAACTTTCTATGGTTGTGAATATATCTTGACCTGTCTCAGCCTCTTTTTTAGCATCTCATTTTTATAACAAAACTACTTTTCTTAAAACGTTATTTTTTAGAGTTAGACTGTTTAGCCAATGAAACGGCTGAATTGAAGTGTTTTGATAAAAGGAGAGTAGTGGATGTCACCACCCTTCAGTTTGTGTTGTTCTTCTAAAGGCACTGGACACCTTTGGTAATTGTCAGAGAATAATGAAAGAAAACATCCTTGTTGCACAAATTTGTGTGCTGTCAGATGCTGAACAAAACTCTTCAGGCCTGAAATGTTTTAATATTTCGGTGAGAAATGACCTTCTTAAAAACTACTTTACTCTAGAGGGAGTCTCCATTGCTTGTTACCATGCAAGTAAGTTTTTATGCCAACAATTATTTTAATAATAAAAGTATTTATAAAGCACTTTTTCAAAGGGATTAAAATGCTGAACAAAAATGAGAAATTTACTTAGGTGTCTTGTTTAAAAGCAGTGGACACTATTGGTAATTGTCAAAGACTAGCTTTCACAGTTGTTGTATCTCAACATATGCATAAAATAACAAACCTGTGAAAATTTGAGCTCAATCGGTCATCGAACTTGCGAGATAATAATGAAGGGAAAAAAACCTTGTCACACGAAGTTGTGTGCGTTTAGATGGTTGATTTCGAGACCTCAAGTTCTAAATCTGAGGTCTCGAAATCAAATTGGTGGAAATTTACTTCTTTCTCAAAAACTATGGCACTTCAGGGGGAGCCGTTTCTCACAATGTTTTATACCATCAACCTCTCCCATTACTCGTCACCAAGGAAGGTTTTATGCTAATAATTATTTTGAGTAATTACCAATAGTGTCCACTGCTTTTAAGACGCTTTCTGGAATTGGTTAGATGATGACGAAGGGAATAGTGTTCGAGAGGTGCTTTTTGGTGTTTATTTTTCTTTTCGTTTTTTTTTTTTGGGGGGGGGGTGAATGTTATTATTCTGACAGTTATTGACAGCCAAATATTTATATCGAGTTTCATTGACTTTGGAAGTGGCCTTCCACCCAACCATCTCAAATTATCTTCGCCAACTTCAGACCTGTTTATTTATCCTTACAGTTTGAAACAGGTAACATTCCTGGAGGTAGGACATGTTTCCTTGGTAGGTTTCCATGGATGTGGTTTTGGCTGTGTTTTCTTTTCTCAGGTGTAGGGGATTAGTTGAGGTTTTAGGGTGAAAAGTTTATGGTTTAGGCCCAAGAGTATAGTTGACTGTCTTCAAGCCTTCTTG
This sequence comes from Asterias rubens, assembly GCF_902459465.1. Taxonomy (NCBI): domain Eukaryota; kingdom Metazoa; phylum Echinodermata; class Asteroidea; order Forcipulatida; family Asteriidae; genus Asterias; species Asterias rubens. The sequence continues at coordinate 2,804,451 of NC_047067.1, forward strand.
GAGACTAGTGTTGAGGTTTGTCCCCTCAGGTGGGTAACCATGGGTCTTATCAGTGTCATGAGAGGTGAAAAGTTTATGGTTAGATCTCAAAACAACAAGGTTCTTTCAGTGTTATATTTTTTTCATTATTTGTAACAAGACAGTCTGGGGTTTTTTAATTTCAAAGCTGAACTGGTTCATGGTTAGGATTCAAGGTATAGTGTGTTTTTGTGGTTTCATTTACCTACAGGCTCCCTTTGAGCTACATTTTAGAAAGTGACTGTGGTTTTAAAAGAAAGTCACTTTAAAGGCACTGGACACCTTTGGTAATTGTCAAAGACCAGTCTTATCACTTGGTGTATCTCAACATGTGCATACAATAACAAACCTGTGAAAATTTGAGCTCAATTGGTGGTCGAAGTTGCGAGATAACAATGATAGGAAAAATAAAACCTTGTCACATGAAGTTGTGTACTTTCAGATGCTTGATTTTGGGACCTCAAAATCTAATTCTGAGGTCTCAAAATCAAATTCAAATATTTTAGTGGAAAATTACTTCTTTCTCGAAAACTACGTTTACTTCAGAGGGAGCCGTTTCTCACAATGTTTTATACTATCAACAGCTCTCCAGTGCTTGTTACCAAGTAAGTTTTTATGCTAACAACTATTGAGTAATTACCATTACTGTCCAGTGCCTTTAAATCTTTTCAGTAGATCTTTAGAATCATGTCGCCACAATCTTTGTCTTGTTCCATGTATCCATTAGCAATATGGTAATGGGTTTTCATTGTAATCCACTAGCAATATGGTAAATATAGGTTTTCATTGTATAAAAAGGTGTCACGCTATATTCCCTCACAGCCTCACTTTGGTAACATTGACTTGATAGGGAGATGGACAACATGGCTGCTACATGATTAAACTTTTTACCTTATCAGGGCTCAGAATACTCCCTGGATCACCGGTCAGAGTCTAGTAATAGACCGATCCATTAAGCCCCGCCCCATTGCGTATTGACCAATCACAACGCAAGGAAGGTCAGACACTATTAAGGTCCGACATGGGTGCGCGTCTGCTTGGCGCGCGCGGCAGAGTTGTGCAGAAAGGCATTGGAGAGCCCCACGTGTTCTTGCTCACACGTGCGTCGTGGGTGGAGCCTACTGGATTGGTCTATTAAGCATAGGGCCAGTGAACCCACAACCCAAGTCAAGTTTTCCCATACACATACACATACTTTAGCTTCTTTTAGTTCGAACCTCCACCAAACAATTCAGCAAATACATCAAAATGTCAAGTTATAAACTAGGCCCTTGAAACTGGGTACTATTTAATTCAAATTTGTAATGAACAAATGAAGATTGACTTGAACTGGATTTGAACCCAAGACCTCCGGATTAATGTGCCCTAACATTATAGGGCAAGGCAGCTCAGTTGGTGGAGCACCGGCACATTATCCTGTTATACAGTCAATTATTCTTTGTTCACCCCCAAAAATATTTTTACATTAAAAAATAATAAAAAATCTTCTTCGTATGTGTTTCTGTTCTGGTAACATTTCTGAGCTACTTGTAAGAGACCTGGCCTCAGTTTCACAGAGCTGACTTTCACTGACTTTTCAACCCTTTCTCGAAGGCTAGAACATAGCTAAGCACAATATTCTAGCTTCAGCAACACCATGAAATTTGGCCCTGTAGTCTGTAGTGCATTTTTAGAATTTTTTCCCTTGAAGTTCAAGCCCCACTTATTGGACATCACATTATTTCTCATTTTGATTTTGATCCCTGTCACAAGACAGCTAAGTGCCCAAATATAAACCCCCCCCCCCCCCCCCCCCCCCCCCCCGCAGTATCATGTTGTCACCATGTGTACAACAGTCCAGCCAAAATATGCCGCCATGCCAAGAAAACTGACAATTACCATCTTGAATAGAGCCGGTTTATTTACCCTCGTTTAATTAGGGTCGGGCAGGAAGGCAAGCAGCCTGGAGCTATTGCAGTTGGAACTAGAAATTCTGTGGTGCTTTTTTGTTTTCCCTCATGGTTCGTTTGACCCTCCATGTACACAGGTCGAGACAATTATTTTTTTGTTTTATTTTTGTTCGCTCAGAGGGGTGGCCGTACTTTGTTGTCAGATAATGATGTGATGGATGAAAACATTTGTTCAAGGACCGAGGATCGAGATCGAACTGTACAAACATGGAAAATTACAAGTTGGGTTGCTACGGTGACATTAATTGCTTGCAAAAAGGTTTTCGTCTTTATTTTTTTTGTTCAAACAAGGTTCTAGGATTATAGAAGCTAATATCAGCTTTTAATAAATTGTAGCATTATTAAATTGTAGTACTAAATCAATATCATGATCAATCTAAATTTACAACCTAAAAATCAAGTTAAATGAATGAGTTACAGATAAGCACCTCGTGCACAGTGTCAACAATAAACTCAGCCTATCCCCCGAGTTAAAAGTAGGTTTCCATAGCCTATATAACAAAGTCCGAGCAGTAAGATTATCCTATGCACACACATTCATTGGCCTATATATATTTTCACGTTGGCTGAAACTATTAAATATTCACCTTTTTCCCTCTCATGCAGTTCATTTATTCGTACCACTACATATGTGTCTGAATCACCCTACCTTTCTGTTTGCCATTTGCAATTCTTCAATACAGAGTCAATAATTATTCTCGGTAAAAGCGTGTACATTGTGTTACAGCTCGCTCAAACCACACCTGTGGAGGATCGGATGACATAAGAATGAAGAGAAGGGCCTAGGGCGAGCTGTGCGATAACAGCACTTTGAGAGATCTCGTTGAGGTAATTTGAATATTCTTGTGGTCGTCCAGTCCACAGTTGCCTTTGCGCAATCATGGCGACGAGGCTCCACTTTGTCTTTAGAATGCCAGACAGAAATTTCGTCTTCTTGGGATATTTTTTTCGATTTGAGATTGAGAATGGTTTCAAATTTTGACGTGATATCCGAATATTCTTTTACAAAGCAAATATATTGATGGCAGAGAGTTTATGTGAACTTGATTAAGTTTCGCACCTTATTCTAGTTTACATGTAACTTAATAAAACAAGATTTTGGAGACTGTTTTTAGAAGAAATGGAAAACAAATGATTACGAAAAACAAATTGAATTTTGGTTTTTACCCATGTTTTGTACATCGGTGTATACAACCAAAATTAACATTTGTTATCCATGCAAGTTTCCATACAAATTTAAATGGGAAAGGATGCAACTTTTCTGTTTTACTTCTAAACTTCATTCAAGCTATTCTGTTTTTTGTTTGGTTGTTTGTTTTTCTTAAGATTTTTAAGAGGAAGGGATGACATAGATGTTTTGGAATTTAAAACTTTCAAAGTACAGATGTCAATGCTGCTGTCAATGTTATTTTGTCTTTTTAGACATGTACAGATTACCATCAATCATATCTTTCACTTGTCACTTAACATTTATGAATGCAAATTCAAAGCTTAACTGCTGCCAGTTGATAATTTGGAATGAATCGTCGCTCGCTTAACCCAAAACCAAAATCGTTACCTCCCAAGGTACCATTCATGGTGACTCATTCAACATCTTCCTGAAAGGTGTCAAAGCCCTCATTAAGAAAGAACGTGTTGAAACAATAATCCCTTTCTCGCCGTTGGGGGGAGGGGAACGCTAAGGTATTGTGAACGCTCGGTTTCATCCAATCCCTGGTGTCCCATGATAGAATGGCGATCTTCGGGGACTCCTGCAGGCAAGGAGATGGATGGGTTTCAAGAGTGAGACTAGCATTGTAGCCAGGACCAGCAGGTGGATTTTCCTATGCCTCATTAATTCATGCTCAGTGTCCTTTGTTTGCCTTTGATCTATTTACAGGGCTATCCCTTTTGTATGATGACGATCTCACACTTTTCACATGTCCTGCTTAGCTCTTTTCAAAATATTTTAATTGAAGAGGAATGTGGTGTGCTTGGACACTTGCTGTAAATCGTCTTGGGTGGCAACTAGACTCGCAAACAAACCACAGGAAATCAGTTGTTGTTTATTTAAAGTCAAATGATTTTTTGATTGATCATTAGTTTAACTGTAAAGTTTACAGGATGCTTAAGTCAGAGCTGCTAACTCTCCTTGATTCCGCAGAAATTTCCCTGAAAACAAAACCAATCTTTTCATGTTCTGATGAAGAAATTTGTACATCTCCCTGATGATGGAAACTTTATGCCTGTTCTTTTGAATGCAATTCTAAGAATCCTCTGGTTGCAAGATGCAAATGTTGGCAGCTCTGTTATGTTGACAGCGAGTCAAAAGAATGACTCTATTTTGTTTTTGTTTTTTTCCTGTCGCTGGATGTGTTTGTTTTTCTTTCCAAGACACTCCTCCTCCTTGAGCTTCTTCCAACCACACTGCTTTCTCTGACTCATCGGTGTTTGAGGAGGCATGAGCCACCCTCTACCATAATTCTTCTTCTCCCTAATGGACCCTTTCTCCGACAGGGGATCCTCGGACCAATCAACTCCCCCATCTCCCTTTTTTTTTCTCACTTTCAATCATGAAGAAAGTCATTCTTTCTTTTAATCACAACTTGTGGGTCCCCTCCCTCTCAAATCCACTTCCTTGTCAAATCATCCAAAGATAAACAATTCAATTTCGACAATGAAAACAGATGAATCACGCCTCTCCGAAAGAAACCCCGCCAATTTCCACCACCATCGTCACTTTCCAGCTTGTACCTAAGACCGAAGAAATCAATAGTTTGGGTCCGAAATAATGATCTTTGGTAGCAATTTATAGATGACAAAGCGCACTTTTTTTGGAGGAGGAGGGAGGTGTGAGTCAGATAGCAGTGGATCTTGATATTACTGTGATTGTTCGCTGAGGCGTTATGGTAACCCACTGGGGTGTGGACAGGCTGCTGGATACCCCCTATGGCTACACCCTTACCTGGGGCATTAGCCTGGACCATCCCTCGCTTTAAATGGTTTGCGATTCAGGGGGGAAAGGTGATGTTCATGAGTGGAGTTAAAAGATCCTTTGGAGTGGTGTGCATCAGTCATCAGATGCAGAAATGAAGAATTGAAAAGAGGAAGCGGAGTTTGGAAAGAGTGGTGGAAGGATTTTGCTTTCATCTGGATAACAAGTGGCCTTGAAAACAAATGCTTTGAATAATAATTCTTTTGTCATGTCTAATCGAGTGAGAGTCGTTAACCACTGGTTCTTTTCAGAAACACCACTACTCAAAAGAGATATTCACATGGTGTTCGCAAACCTATACTTCCACCATGCAAAGTTTAACATCCTACATGTCTAATTGATTGATTGATTGATCGATCAATTGATTGATTTACTTTGTTTATTACCTTTAAAGTGTTGTTAAATATACTTTATTTTAAAGCCTTGCAATTTCACAAATTCTACCATGGAGAAATGCTACTACTTTAAGTTCAGCAAATATAAACATTGAGTGTTGAGGTAAGACAAATTGACTAGAGCTGAGCCCAATTTCATAGAGCTGCTAAGCACAAACATTTGCTTAGCATGAAATTTCTTCCTTGATAATAACAGGATTACCAACCAAATTTCCACAGCTGAATACCAGTAACAAGAAATATGCAACCAATCAATTTTTTGTTGGTTATCATGTTATTATCAAGGAAGAAATTTCATGCTAAGCAAATTTTTGTGCTAAGCAGCGCTATGAAATTGGGCCCTGGACTTGAACCTTTGACCTCCGCATTAATTTGCCTGTGCTAATGCTGTGCTGTATGTACCACTTTTAACTGAGCTATTAATCTAGCCCTAGCGATTGGTGGTCTCCCTATTTTGACAAATCTAAACATGACATATTTTTTATAGGTATTGTAAAACCTACTTCAGGTTTAGTGGAAATTTCTGAACTACACCTCGAGGCCCCTTGTGGTCGAGTGGAGTTTTTCTTGAAACTAATAAAGCCCTGTTTCCTTATATATTTGAACCCCATCTTTTTAAAAGGGTGTGGGTACTTTTTGTAACACACAACACAAAGTCCACAGATTTACATTAAACTTACATGATTTAAAGATGGTGGTGGAAATGACAAAACAAAGTTGTGACTTGTTTTATTCATTTCTCAGAAACTACAGCACCTCAGCAAGTAATATTTTAAGGGAAGCTTTGTACCATCATTATACTCAAACAGTGTAAGTTAAATGTAAATATGTGGACATTGTGTTTTGTGTCGTACAAACATTTTTTTAAAGGCAGTGGACACTATTGGTAATTACTCAATTTAACTATTAGCATAAAACCTTACTTGGTAACGAGTAATGGGGAGAGGTTGGTGGTATAAAACATTGTGAGAAACAGCTCCCTCTGAAGTGCCATAGTTTTTGAGAAAGAAGTAGTTTTCCATGAGTTTGATTTCGAGACCTCAGGTTTAGAACTTGAGGTATCGAAATCAACCATCTAAACGCACACAACTTCGTGTGATAAAGGTGGTTTTTTCTTTCATTATTATTTCGCAACTTCGATGACCGATTGATCTCAAATTTTCACAGGTTAGTTATTTTATGCATATGTTGAGATATACCAACTGTGAAGGCTAGTCTTTGACAATTACCAATAGTGTCCACTGCCTTTAATGTAAATATGTGGAAATTGTGTTTTGTGTCCTACAAACATTTTTTTAAGCAATGTACCAGGCTAACCAACACCAGCACTGAACAGTAATTGGCCACACCATTCAAAGGTTGACCAATTACAATATGCTTCAAATCTCCACACTATGTACTCTTGTCACCTTCATCCATGTTTATACATGGCTACCTGCAGCGTATTAGCGCCTGACGCTGGTACTTTTTTTTACCGAAATTGAACAAGTTTTTAGTGCAAGACGGCGCAATGAAATCGTAAGGCGCCGACAAAGGTAGATTTGGTTGAGTCACGAGGCAAAGTGGATCTGACATTTCGTTTGGGTATTGTCATTGTTAACTCAACCATTTAGTGTTATCCACCCGAGTGCGATGAATACATCCCATGCAAATACACACACGACCGTCAATCAAAATATTAATGCAATTATTGGATGTACTTCGGTGGCGCATGTTCAGTATTGATCCCCTACACAGGGACTTAATGGCTTAGACACAATAGACTTCTGCATGGCTGGTAATTGGTTATGTCTACAAGGCTTTTGGTAGATCAGGGTTGACAGGGAAAAGGGTAGTGCACCCTGATAATCAACCATCTTTATGCAAATCGTGTCCTGTCCACCCCCTTTCCAACCCTCTCTCTCCCTGAGCATTTTCCATTTTTGAACATTCCTACATATGAGATTAACATAATAGAAATCATTTGATATGATTTTATAGTCATTTTACTCCGCCCCATCCACCTCTTTTGGTTTCTTTTTTAAAACTTACTTTTTTAGTTTAGTTTGGCAGCAGACTTACCAGGTAAAACCAATGTTCTTGGTTATGCATGTGCGCATGCTCAGAACTACGTAAACAATGAAAATTTACCCGGGAACTGCTGCCACCTATAGCTTTTCAAGTCTCTCATTGCTTGGATGCTTTCTGTACGACCTAGTTTTTAAAATTAAAATTTTGTTTCTTTGGGAGCATTTTATTGCCTGGGTTTATAGGTTTATTGTAAGGCTCTTTGTGACAACTTAAATAAGGCGCCATAGAAATGCATTTTTTCGTTAGTAATATTTGAAGCAAGAAAATGCAAGACCACCCACTCAATACTGTTTTCCTCTACAATAATAATAAAACACATTTATATCCAATTTCAAATCCATTTTTACAATGCTACAAGGTGCTTTACACCAAGAGAGACTGTACAAAAATAAACCACAGAATGTAAAATGATGAAAGGGAGTGGCCTATCCCCATTGATCCAAGATCCCTCTAGCCTGATGTATGTTTATCCCTACCTGAGAGTTCCTTCATATCTTTACTTCAACCCTTCTTCCTCCTTGATTATAGCTTATCATGATTTCACAGTTCAAATGCGAGTTATCTCCTTGGTGTTTTCCCTTTGATTTTGCACCTTCTTTATTAAAGATGCTATGTCAGATTTTTGGCCGCTTTGACCCCAAAATTTTGATTTAAAATTCAATAGGTATTTTGATGGGGGTCGAGAAAGTTACAAGCTTTCATTTGAGCCATTGCTCGAAAAAGTCTGCCAATTATTAGTAGCAGTGAAATAAAGTGCTCAAAATTAGTTGTTGTCAAGATCCCGACAATATATCACGTGACCAATTCTTATGGGTTTTATAAGAAACGTTTTAACTTTTTGTCATGGTTCCTGACCATTAAAAGTAAAAGTTAAACTTTTTTTTCCGTTACAGCGGGTGATACTCTTTGAATTACCATTCACTCAAAAAAAAAATCTATTTTTTAATGTTTGGGGCAAAAAATCTGACATAGCATCTTTAACTCTTTTGTTAGAATTACCCAAGTGAATGTTTACCCAAGTGAATGTTTTTGTTCTGTACACTTAAGGTAATATTATTATATTTTGTCAACGTTGTGCTGATTTATAGGCAAAATTATAAAGAAAAACACAACCAAAATCTTATATGAAAGTTTCAGCTCATTACAGTGTCTACTACTTGCTGAGAAAACAATAACAACATATTTTGCTTTAACCAATTATTGTTTTTAAGTTCACCACATACAATTATCTCAGCACACTGTAACACTTGTAAAAAAAATTGGTAAGTTTTCATGTCATTAATTTTTTGGAGTATTTATCCATGGCCCTATACTCTCAATAATAGATATTGCACAATAATAAATATTGCACATCAAAATCATCCAAGTTGGAGTAAAGCTTCTATTTCACAGCCTCCATAATAAATGACATCCCTGAGGATAAGATTGTACAAAGAACCATTAGTTACATCTCCTACACGTCTCAGAATACCTTGTTTCTTCTGCCCCAGCCAGCCTATCTTAAAGACATCTTCTCCCATTTAAAGGGATGCTGCAGTGAATTAAAATAAAACAGTTAATTTTGCTGTCATTTATTTCTGATATATGTATTGAACATCAATAAAATGTGTTTTGTTTTTTCCCCGACATATCTCACTTGCGTAATTAGCGAATAAGTCATGCCCCCCCTTTTGTGGATTGTTACCGCCCCCTACCATCGACGTCACGTCGGGAATTCAAACATATCGTCGGCAAAAAGAGTCTGGTCCCTAACTACACGCGCCTAGGTACCAGGCCACACAGTGCACACGTCTCTATATGCACACAGCCAGGCGGCCCGACGGCTCGGGTTCCCGACATGACGTCACATGAAGGCTCCCTTTTAGGGGCGGGGTGGGTTCCCCTAATCTCTTGAAAACCACTTTTAAAATACTTGCGCGTTAAATAAAAAATATAAAAAAATATTTCAGGTTTAAAAAGTCATGTTTAATCGTTTAAATTTAAAAAAAACCACTGCAGCCACCCTTTAAAGGCATTGATTGACACTATTGGTAATTACTCTAAACAATATTTTATTGTTAGCATAAATACTTACTTGGTAACAAGCAAACAATATTTTATTGTTAGCATAAATACTTGGTAACAAGCAAACAATATTTTATTGTTAGCATAAATACTTACTTGGTAACAAGCAAACAATATTTTATTGTTAGCATAAATACTTACTTGGTAACAAGCAAACAATATTTTATTGTTAGCATAAATACTTACTTGGTAACAAGCAAACAATATTTTATTGTTAGCATAAATACTTACTTGGTAACAAGCAAACAATATTTTATTGTTAGCATAAATACTTACTTGGTAACAAGCAAACAATATTTTATTGTTAGCATAAATACTTACTTGGTAACAAGCAAACAATATTTTATTGTTAGCATAAATACTTACTTGGTAACAAGCAAACAATATTTTATTGTTAGCATAAATACTTACTTGGTAACAAGCAAACAATATTTTATTGTTAGCATAAATACTTACTTGGTAACAAGCAAACAATATTTTATTGTTAGCATAAATACTTACTTGGTAACAAGCAAACAATATTTTATTGTTAGCATAAATACTTACTTGGTAACAAGCAAACAATATTTTATTGTTAGCATAAATACTTACTTGGTACCAAGCAAACAATATTTTATTGTTAGCATAAATACTTACTTGGTAACAAGCAAACAATATTTTATTGTTAGCATAAATACTTACTTGGTAACAAGCAAACAATATTTTATTGTTAGCATAAATACTTACTTGCTATTATGCAATGGAGAGCTGCTGATAGTATGAAGCAGATTGAAACAGCTCCCTCTGAAGTAAGGTAATTTTTGAGAAAGAGATATCTCATTCAAATATCAAAATACACCAGGCCTGAAGCCCCTTTTAGGCATCTGAAAGCACACAAATTTGTGCAACAAGGGTGATTTCTTTCATTATTCTCTTGCAACTTTGATGACCAATGGTGCCCAAATTTTCACTGGTTTGTTATTTGATGCATAATTTATGTTGGGATACACCAAGAGAGAATACAGGTCTATGACAATTACCAAAGGTGTCCAGTGTCTTCAACAGTTTGTATGTCATAAATTTTTGGAGTATTTATAAATAAATATTGCACATCAAAATAATCTAAGTTGGAGTAAGGGTTCCATTTCACAGCTTCCATAATAAATAACATCCCTGTATGAGGATAAGATCCTTCGAAGAACCATTAGTTACCTCTCTTAGTCTTATACTTTCTTCTGCAGCATCCAACCAATCTTAAAGACATCTTCTTCCCTTTAAATGATACATCCCAAACCCTCTCCACATGACTCATCACGCTGAAAAATGTTCCCACTGGTTGCTACTCCCCATTCGGTGTAAATTACAAACGCGAGACGGCGACGCCAGATTTCGCTCGCGGTTCCCAAGATAATGGAAAGAGGTAGACATTGGGTAACCTGATGCCGGAATCACCGGACTGGAATTGTGACGCTGTCACTGCTCTGATTATTGGCAATTAAGAGCAGAAATTGTGTGATGATGATGATGGACCGTGCGATTGCTTGTCATCGTTGTTTTTGTTTTCTACTTCAGTTTTCTTTGGAATGAGTAACGACAGTTCATGTATTTGTAATCAAGAGCTAGAGTAATTAAGTAAGAGGGTTGAAGTTCGGGTCTGGATTTTGAGATGTTCCTTAAATGGCATGATAATTTCAGTCTTTAAAGGTTTCATAGAAGATTGTTAAGGATACAAAATATCATTGTTTAATTTTAGTTTGAAAGCTTGTCATCATTTTGTTTGTTTTCTCCTTCAGTTTTCTTCGGAATGAGTAACGACAGTTCATGTACTTGTAATCAAGAGCTAGAGTATCAAAGTTAGAGGGTTTGTGAGCTTTGAAAAATCTCACGCAAAGCTGGCCTCTGGACTTGGCATCTCTGCGAGTATAGAGTTGATACTAGAACCATTTTTTTTCTGTGAAATATTCCTCTCTGAAAAGCACTGTGTCTGAAAACCTATAAAAAAAACAACAGTTGATTTCAGTTGTTACAACCAAAATTAGAGACAATATTAATTATGTTTACACGCTGAAAATTGTGCATGTTTTTTTTCCTTTCACTATTTTCTCCTGACTCACAAACTGGATTAAGCCCAAATATTTTCACAGGATTGTTATTTTATGTATATGGTTGATCTATAAAAACACATGAACACTGTCTTTAACTATTTTGTCAGCACTGTTAATACCTTTAACTCATCAAGTGACTATAAAATAAGCTAAATGGGTAAATTTTAATAACTTAGGAACCCTGGTGGACACTGGGAACATTTACTTGTAATTTTCAGCAAAACTGGACACTCTATCCAGAGCCTTGTTAATGTGGTTATTAAACAACAATGTTTCATTCTTGGAAACGTTTCTTCTCATTTCAATAAAAAGATTTTAGATCACCTTGTTGTGGGAAGAGGACGTAAGAGACTGCTGTCCTTATATGCAAAAACAAGAAAAAACATTCAAGTTTTTCAAAATGAAACCGTAGTCAGGTGACTACTGCATCAACAGGAAGAGTGGCATTTCCAGCCACAGCTCTAACCCCTCCAGCAATGCTATCAAATTCATCTCCAAAGATGTTTTCATCTCTTCTCACTTTCTCTCCACTACTTCTTCATTACCCGAGCTTCACGTCAAGTATTAAGTTGCCCAAGTGTCTCTGACAGGGAGTAAAGGTGTTTTACAGCGTTGGCATGTCACGCAAGACCCATCATCCTCTTTATAACTGTTTTTACTTTCCGAGAGGAAAACACATTGCCATAGCGACGTGACCGCGTCAAATTATCAAGGATTTTGGAGACAGTCTCCTCCTACAAACCCTTCATCTGGCTCTCCTTAGATGCACCTGTCCACATGTCAACTCTTAAACCCCCTGGGCTTTTTCTCCAAAGCGACATAATTTTCTTCCGGAGAAAAATGCATATTTCAGAGTTCTTTTTTGGATCAGGAAAATCGTTGGCAGAGATATTCAGGTATAATTCAATTTGATGTGAATGCTGCGGTTTAGCCTATAGCCAGGAATATAAAAATTTGCAGCCTGAAATTTTGAAAACACTTGGTTGAAGTTTTTCTTGATTTTTTAGCAGCTGCTGTGCTTCCTTCCCCCTTAAGGTGATGTATCATCAATTGGGGTCAAGTGAATTGAAAATTGTATGCAGAACTAGATTTGCCTCCATCTTTGGGCACGGAATTACTATGTAAATGTGTGACTAAGATTGACCATTTTGAATTATGTTTTAGAGCAGTTCTTATTCTTATTATGAACTCAACTTGAATAAAAAACAAGGAAATTGTATACATTGCAAACTTTATGCAGAACTAGATTCTTTGGTTACTATGTAAATGTGTAACTAAGATTTTTTGAACTTACAGGGTGCAGTTTTTTTGAACTTACAGGGTGCAGTTTAGGTTGGCATTTTTAAAGAGAACAAGGAAGGTGAGCATCAATTCTTTACTTATTTTTTTTTTAAAGGCAGTGGACACTTTTGGTAACTACTCAAAATAATTATTAGCATAAAACCTTTCTTGGTAAAGAGTAATGGGGAGAGGTTGATGGTATAAAACATTGTGAGAAACGGCTCACTCTGAAGTGCCATAGTTTTGGAGAAACAAGTAATTTTCCACGAATTTGATTTCGAGACCTCAGATTTAGAACTTGAGGTCTCGAAATCAAGCATCTAAACGCACACAACAAGGGTGTTTTTTTCTTTCATTATTACCTCGCAACTTCGATGACCGATTGAGCTCAAATTTTCACAGGTTAGTTATTTTATGCATATGTAGAGATACACCAACTGTGAAGGCTAGTCTTCGACAATTACCAATAGTGTCCACTGCCTTTAACACAACCCATTCCCACCAGGTGCATGGTCGAACAGAAAAAATGATGCTGGTGGAAAATAAAATAAACTCATGAAAAACAAAAAAACAACAGGGTAGGGGCATGAACAGCAAGGACTTCATGCCCAGATGCTTGTTGGGCATTCTGAACACTGAAAACATGAAGCAGGGGGACTATAGACCAAATAGTAATTACCAAAAGTACACCCTGCCTTCAAGTCTAAACTGATATGACTTTAATCCCCCTGGTGTTTTTAAGCAGAGATTTCAGTTTTAGGACCGTTTTGAAGCTTGTATTTAATGTTTTTGCTCTTGACTCTTGTTTTTTTTTTTGTCTCCACGGTCACTGAATCCAAAATAATATCACCATAAACACTTCAAGCGCTCATAAATCAGCCTGTAAGTCAACCAGAAAAACAGAAATATGTAAAGTGTGTCTTCCGCGTGTAATAAATAATCGGAATAGTGTTAAAAACATAAATATGTAAACACGATGGTGGATGGGTTTTATATAAATAGGCGAGCCGCATAGTTCAGCGTGTTTCAATCTTGTTGGATGGGTTTGGCGAGTCTGTCCAAATAAACAATGGGATGATGGGAGAGGGAAGTCTGCTTCAGAGCGAGGAATCGTTTGAGCGTCTTGATCTTCGCTGATGCAGGAGACTGCTTTGAGATGCGATCTTTAAGCCTGGCTGACCCAGTGACCTTTAGGGATGATTTGCATGTGACTGTCACTGTGCTGAATTTATTTAAAGCAGTAATGTGTATTGATTTTGCATTAAACCAACTTGTTGGTTTTTAACTTGTTGGTTTTTACCACTTCATGGCGTCCTCTTCATGGCAAAGTTATGTCTTTCTCAAAGACAACTACATTACTTCAGAAGGAGCCGTTTCTCACACTGTTTTTATACTATCAACCTCTACCCATTACTCGTTAACAAGAAAGGTTTTATGCTAATAGATATTTTGAGTATTTATCAATAGTGTCCATATATAACAGGAACAGTTTGATAAGAGGATAGCAAAACAAAGAAAGCAGAAATTAGATTAGGGAATTCAGAATATGAACAGAGCCCTGATGTGCTCTTTATACAAGTGTTGACTGTACACTATTCGATTAAATTTTACTTTTCGTTGATGCATTTAACACACAAATAATTATAACAAAATAAACTGAATATGTTGAGATGTCTCTGTCCTCTTCATGTCCAAAGATAATAAAACAAATGTAAGATTTAACATTATTTTCTTCCATTTAGTTATGTATGAATTCTGCTTGTTCGTCTGTATAGGCATTTATTGACATTGAGAGTTACTTGTTATAATGTACCTTGAAAATGTGTATAGCCGTGTTGTTTTCCAGGATTTGATTCCTGATTGAAGAATTTTCCTTTGATCTCTCTACACCTTGAGATTTTCCTGCCTTGAGGGAAAAATTGCCACTGTATAGAGTGAAAGACTCAGCCTTCATGACCAGACCTTCCGATTTCTGTTTGACTTGATTTAGAGAGTCTGTAAACCTTGTATATTCAGGGAGTTTATTTCCCCACCCAAGTGGAAACAGTTTTCAGATGTTGTCATTTTTCTGCAATCGTACCCCTAGTATGTTGTCTTTGGAGGCTGTAACATCAATTCATTGGGAGACTACCACATTTTGTGCTTATACATTGTGGGGTGATTTTGAGGTACGAACTGAATTTGTGGGTAGTTTTGCCTTTTTTAACAGGAAATATTTAAGAAAATGGGCATATTTTTAGGTAGGAACTGAATTTGTGGGGTGTTTTGCCTTTTTTTAACAGGAAATATTGAAGAAAAGGGTCATATTTTTAGGTAGGAACTGTACTTGATGGGTGTTTTTAACAGGAAATATCAAAGAAAGCCGAATCAAAAACAACACTATGGGAAAGCCCACTATGTCACTCTACTATTAGACATGTCTGAACCTTATTAAAGCTGAGAAAAGGAAAACACAGATGAAATAATTTTTAGCACTTTGCTTGAAATTCAACACTCATACAACAGGCCATTAGTAATAAACTTACTAAGAAATTATGTAGTAGATGTTAAGTTTGCATCAGGGATAACAAATATTATTCTAATATATTAATATTAAATGTAAACAAATTCACAGGAATCAGAACTGTGTATACCAAGTAAGTGCTGAACACAAATCAGTGTACGGATAAAACTAAAATAATAT
The DNA here is from genome assembly GCF_902459465.1 of Asterias rubens. NCBI lineage: Eukaryota > Metazoa > Echinodermata > Asteroidea > Forcipulatida > Asteriidae > Asterias > Asterias rubens. The sequence continues at coordinate 2,819,969 of NC_047067.1, forward strand.
TTAAAAAAATATTGTTTATAAAATAAGTGAGACTGCGGTTGTTTTTCTTTGTTCACAGTCCATGCCAAACTAAACTTCTTTCTCTAGTGGTATATCCAAGTGTTAATATTTCCAGTAGTTTGACAAATTGAGGCGGTGGCAACCCCTGTTGTGTGAGAGCTGTTGGTCCCTCGGTTCTAAGGCAAGCGAGACCGTCTGAACACACACCGAGCTCAATGATTGTGAAAACGGCACCACGCTTGCTAAGTAATTGTGATCTTACAATAGTGAGTAGAGGAGGGGGGGGGGGGGGGACCCTCCATCTCCTGTGACATACCGAAGCTGGAATGTGGTCCGGCATTTCTTGTTTTACTGGGAGTTATTTAGCTGGCTTGTTGATAAGAGCGACTTCTGACTGAGTGTGACACATCGTTTTATCTGACTCTGCTGGGATGCGGTTGAGTTTTGGTTTGCGGAAAAATGTGACGTATTGGAATTGAAGGGTCTTGATGTGTATTCCTTACTAGAGTTACGGAAGTCTGTCATTGTCATTCAAACGTAAAATCAAGGAATATTTTTGCATAAGGTTACGTTTGATAACGATAAAGCCTTGTTCATACTTCCTGCAAATGTGAATGCGATAAGAATTTTTGCGTTACAGGGCTGTTTTTCTTTTGCAGCGAATGTCTCACAGGAGTTGAGTACCGAAAAGCCCGGTTCATACTTCCTGCAAATGCCAAAGCGAAGTGAATTTGACGTAAATTTGACGCTACAACTATCCTTTTGCAAGTGCGTTGCCCAGAGCTGAACTGCTGCGAAATTCGTTGCGAATTTTGTGACGTCAACATTCGCTTCGCATTCGCATTCGCAGGAAGTATGAACCAGGCTTTAATCAACTGACGCAAATTATTTGTGAAGCCAAAATTTGTATCGCATCTCACAGGAAGTATGAACCGGGCTTAAGTAGTTGTAATTTGATAATATCTATCATCAGAGGTAAGAATCAAATAGACGAGAAGAATACAAATAATACAAGACATTGTAGCGCATAATGCAGGAGCTTCCCGCTGCGCTACACATAAACTAATTAAATATAAGACGCCATTTGTTTCAGTTTAGATTAAAACAAGTGAGTCTTTAAAAGTCATGAGTTTGTATGTGGAATAACAGTGCACTTGCGTTTTTTAAATTTTATGTAGAGATTTACGTTGCCCAAACATTTCTTGAGCAGACAATCTTCGGGATGTCGCAATTCTGTTATGGTCTGAGATTTTAATAAATCTCAGACCATAACAAAATTGCGACCTCCAGAAGATGGTTAGAGCACACTGATCGAAGCATCAAGCAGTACAAACTGGCCCAAGATGTTTACATGGTGTCAACACAAACCTTACAAATTTTTCCACCATGCATAGCTTTATGTCTATCTTAGAAATGTGACCCCTTTGGAGAAGCAAATGAAGAAGTAACATAATTTTGTATTTGTATGGCCCATCTTATTGCCAGTCCATCACATCTCCCTGCCCTGCCTCCAGTGCATCCATCCGTTCTTATTACTCCTGACTCAGGCAAATGACAAAGATATTGATACCCACAGTGAGGAGTAGGAGGTGGCACAAGGCTTAAAAGCTGAAATTAATGAGGTCATTTAGGGTCAAGTTAATGTGCAGGTGCACCAGGATGGGGGAACTCATAAATAGCTGTTAGAAGACTGGAATGTTCCATTCTATGAGGAGGTGACATGGGCGTGATATGGGGTTGTTTTGAGGAGGGTATTTTCTCCATGTGTGGATATATTGCTAGATTTGTTGGCTTTATTTGTAGGGTAGGAAGCTTGGATATAAACATACTTTACAACGTGGAAGTCTCTAAACAACAGAACAACACAATTTTGTTGATGGTTGTCACCCTGTCACTCAAATTGGAGACAGTTTTATTTAAATTGCCTGGCAATAAGCAATATAAATAAGAAAACGTCCACAAAAAATTTATATAGAGAGTCAAAGATTCACAGATTCAAAATAAAATGTATTTGTCTTGCAGTTTAGAATGCATAATTTTGTATTCACCAAGCATGCATATAATTATAAAAATGATCAGAGCATCAAAACGTTGAGTTGTCAACCACCGATACTTTTCAGAACCTTCACTACTCAAAAGAGATTTACACATTGTGCTATCACAAACCTCACCCAATTGTGTATAAAAGCTATTGGACAAAAAACTTGGTTTTTTTGTGTTTTTTTGAAAAATAACATCATCATTTAAAATAGCTAATTTATTTAGTAATTGGGAGTGTATTCCCTGCCTTATTTTAAAAAAAATCTTGTTTTTTATTCATTCTGTTATTGATGATCGGGCTGTTGGATGTGTACTAAGAAGAAGAAAAAATATCAAAAAATCAAAAATCAAATAATAACATGTCAAATAACTTCTCTTAGGTTCAGAGCAGAAAAATCCCAAGACATTTTGTCAAAGACTTCCACAGGGAGGAGACTGAATAAACAAGATGGCAACTCCCAAACCAAGGAACTCAAACTCCACCTCCTCAAGCATGAAATATTCCTATAAATATCTCATCACAATAGAACCAGATCCATAAATAATCTCACATTCATATTGGAGTTGTTGGCATGTCAACCCAGTCTGGTTCTTGTCTATCGTCACCTCCTGGTATTGCAGGGCTAGTGGTGACTCCAGACCCCTGCCAACCCCACCACCCCCCCCTTCCCAACAGCAGGATGCCATCTGCATGCCTTGTGTCAAAGCTCAATTCAGAGGTTCCAAAAAGTACATTTGCATAACATTATTGGTTTTGAAAGAGTAGACCCATTTCAATCCTCCTGTTTTCCAAATAACAGTGGAGAATGTGAAAGTTTCAGAGTGAAAACAATAAACAAAAACTGGTTTTATGTTTTGTCATGGGTTTTGCACCCATTCTTACACTGGGCTTATTTTGATTGCAGCAATCAAAATAAGTAACTGAAGTGTAATTTGTCACAGGTTTAAGAAAAGTAACACTTGAAGAAAGTTTGTCCCGAGCCTTAATATGGCTCATCAGGCTGGTATTAATGTATGATTTCTTTGGCATCAAACAACTACAACTATGTCTCTAGACAGGATGCCAGTTCATCACAAGTTTACTCCCCAGCTCTCACCAGTATCCATGTGTACATCTAGGTGGAGAGAAGTAATTATGACACCAGTATTATGACTGACCCAGTCAGGATTCAAACCCACATTCTGTAAATTACATAACTTAGTTTTGGAAGTGGACATAACCTTAAAGGTTTTGCTGACACTTGATTGCATTTCTTTGTCGTCAGACCATCCTGAGTGACTTCATGATGAGAATGTGGAATCATCTTCAAGTCTTTGACCTTCAAGATGTGAGACATCTTTTTAGATGATTCTCCCTGTTACTTCAGCCTCGTGATGTTTATCTTTTCAGCGTGTTTGATCTTCAGGATCTGAGATTCAAGGCTCAGGATGGATGGAAACTTTGTACATGCTAATTACATACATGACTAACATCAAACCAATATGTTTGTGTATTTCCTGAGAAGTTAAAACCATGGATTTCTTTCTCCATGATAAATCTAAATTCTTTTATATGAAAAAGGCATTTTTTTCCCATTTCTTGTGAATGAATCACAAATCCTATATTTAAGGTTACAATGACCTGTTACAGGAAGGTATGGATATATAAAGCAATATTCACTGTGACCTAACGTCAGCTACTAGATGTGTTTGTGTATTTTTTAAGAAAGTAAAACCATGGATTTCGATGAAACTAGACTCTCTGTACGAATGTGGCAAAGATTCCCTTTAATTTAAATGGATGAATCTAGGAATCCTATATTTCAGGCTAGAAGGACTTGTTACTGCATGGAGGAAGGAAGACTCCATGGTTACAGTAAGATGTATTAAGCAATATTCACCTTTTTGGATGAACTGATTTCGGCTAAGAAGTGGCGATTAATTAACAGGAGATGCTTCTTTAAAATTTGCGTTTCACAACATCGCCTCCGGGGGGCCGTCTTAATTTGTATAATTTGTCTCTTGAGGTTTAAGACATAGTATAAAAGAAAGGCAAAAGGGGATATATGGGTGTGTTGATACAGCTTGTATCTCCCCTCTAGTTGCCCCAAGCACCGCCTTTGACAAAGGAAATAGCCCTGTAAGATGTGCTGAAAGCATGCTGAAAGTGACTATAATCCAACTTAAATCAATAGGTAACAGTATGACCCAACAGGCGGGATAGAAAAAATGAGCAATGGGCCGTGAAAATGATGCCATGTCTTACGGGAAAAAAAACACCATGTTGAGAGTTTTCATCTCGGATAAGGAGGAGGAAAACTCCAGTAGAGCGTGGCTTAATTGACATTTATGGGAAGCGACTAATGGCGGTAGCTTGCGCGCCTCTAAGGTTCAAAGCGTCTTATTTAAATTTATGTTGAGTTTGATGGAAACAGATTCAGTGGATTGGACACTTAAACTCAGGCTTTAAATAAAAAGTGCATTTGGCCTTCTGGTTAGGTCTTATTAAGGAAAAGGTTTGTTCGACACTGACAGGCAAGGAAGTAAACACTTAAAATTTGTTATTTTAAATGATCAAGCTGATAATATTACACAGTTATTTTTATTACTTTTTATCTTTTGTTCATTTGTCAAATTAGACAGTCTGGATTACAGAGAGAGTTATTATTGGAGTTTTTACTGTAGGTATTAAAGGGAAGGTATAGACGATGTGACCTGTGACATCACATGTTTACAAAAGAGCCACAGAGCCTGGACTTCCTGCAGGCATGATATGTACACAGCTCAATGGAAGAAAACTTAAAATCTGATATTTTATGGAGGTTGCACTGTCTAATTTTTATCAACTTTTGATATGATGAAAGGGGGCACATCTTAAACTTGTCCAGCTTTTACTTTCATAACTCTTGGATTTATGTGGAAATTATGACACAAAATGTCAACTCTCCCATAAGACCAGTGTAGTACAGTGCCTGCCAGAATACTTCAAGAATGTACAAGGTCACACTTGTTGTAAACAAGGTTCACATGGTCTATACTTTTGGTGATCACTCTTAAAATTAATGGCAATCAAAATTGTTGGTTAGAAGCCTACAGCAGCTTTCAATAGTATAAATCATTTGGAGAACATTTCACTTTGAATTAAAGCCATTGGACACTTTCGGTAAACAGTATTGTCCAAAGGCCCACACTTCGTGTATCAAAACTTATATACTAAATAACAAACCTATAAAAATTTAGGCTCAATCAGTCATCGGAGTCGAGAGAAAATAACGGGAAAACCCACCCTTGTTTTCGCACGTTTCGCCGTGTCATGACATGTGTTTACTATAAATCTGTAAATCTCAATATCGAGAATTGATATTGTTTTTATGTTTTCTCAAAAAGTAAAGCATTTCATGGAATAATATTTCAAGAGAAGTATTTCACCATTACCTTCTGTAAACCCTGTAAGTTATTTGTAAATCTGTAAACTTTAAAAAAAAATTATGTTCCGAAAGTGTCCAATGGCTTTAATTGGTGATGGGAAAATAAATCAATTTTTACGGCCTAAAATTTGATTCAGAGAAGCATTACTTAGATTGTGTATTCTTTTTCCAGATTATTCTTCATGTGTGGACATAACTGCCCCAGATTTTCGCAATATCCCCCAAACACACCCACCTTTTGAAATGAAGTTTTCACAGGTTAGTTTGATTGTATGTATAAACGATAACAATATACATGATTAAAACAATCAAATGGTTCTAAAAACCATAAAGGTATGTATACTTTAATCACAATAATTAGGGGAAAATCCCACTTGAAACCAACTGTTGTTATAAAGGGCATTAAAATGTGGTATCAAGTGAGCAGTAGCACACCTTCCGATCAGTTACATGTTTATGCAGACACACCTCTGGATATTCTTTGCATTCAACTGACGAACACTCGGCACTTCCGCTTTGCTCAGTTTCCTAGCAACGCTTGCAAAATAAGGACAAATTTAAGCGAGAGAAATCAATATTTTGCACTGTGTTTGTAGCACATTTTTTGCTGCCAAGGTGAATTTGATCACTGTGGGGCTTTTGTTGCTATGGTAAATCAGGAAATGTCTTGATGGCCACAGGAAGATGAGGACAAGCTAGGGATGTGACGGAATAGACTCCAGGGGAGGGGGGAGCAGCCATATTGGTTTTTGTTAAAGACACTGGACACCTTCAGTAATTGTCACAGACCAGTCTTCTCACATGGTGTATCTCAACAAATGCACAAAATGAAGAAAACAAACCTGTGAAAATTTGAACTGAATTGGTCGTCGAAGTTGCGAGATAATAATGGAAGAAGAAAAAACCCTTGTCACACGAAGTTGTGTGCTTTAGGATGCTTGAATTCGAGACCTCAAAATCTAATTCTGAGGTCTCGAAATCAAATTCATGGAAAACTACTTCTTTCTCGAAAACTACGTTACTTCAGAGGGAGCCGTTTCTCACAATGTTTTATACCACCAATCTCTCCCCATTACTCGTCACCAAGTAAGGTTTGATGCTAATAATTCTCTTGAGTAATTACCAATAGTGTCCACTGCCTTTAATATGTGACTATTGTAACTAATCTGAGGTCTGAAGGAAAATACTTGTCCTATTTTGGGTTGAAAATCAAATTCATGATTGTTTAGCACACGTGATGAAGATGGTGCCATCACAATTAAAGGCACTGGACACTATTGGTAATTACTCAAAATAATTATAATAATTAGCACAAAACCTTACTTGGTAACAAGTAATGGGGAGAGGTTGATAGTATAAAACATTGTGAGAAACTGCTCCCTCTGAAGTGACGTAGTTTTCGAGAAAGAAGTAATTTTCGACGAATTTGATTTCGAGACCTCAGATTTAGAGTTTGAGGTCTCGAAATCAAGCATCTGAAAGCGCAAAACTCCGTGTGACAAGGGTGTTTTTTCTTTCATTATTATCTCCCAACTTTGATGACCGATTGAGCTCAGATTTGTTACTTTATGCACATGTTGAGATACACCAAGTGAGAAGACTGGTCTTTGACAATTACCAATAGTGTCCACTGCCTTTAAAGGCAATGGCAGTGTTGGTAATTACTCAAAATAATTGTTAGCATAAAACATTACTTGGTATTAAAGAGCAATGGAGAGCTATTGATAGTAATCTACATTGTGAGAAACCGCTCCCTCTGAAGTAAAATAGTTTTCGAGAAAGAGGTAATTTCTCACTCAAATATCATAATACTTCAGGCCTAAAGCAAATTAATGATGACAGATACATCTTCTATAAAAGTAAATGGATAAATATTAACATTTGTGATTTGATTTTACCAAACAGCCCTTTTCATGAAGTGGCATGGATTAAAAAGATGTTCATCTCAAGGAACAAAAAAACGCCATGAGAAATTTTCAGCAGTCTTTACCCCCTGAATTGGGAATGAAAAAAAAAATTGAGTCAAGCCCCTAAGGGGTCCTTCGGTTCAATATGTGTATGGATTAATTCAAATCCATGTTTTACAGCCCAAAGCATCTGAACAATGACCACACTGGTAGAGTTCTCACAAACTAGTCTCTACTCCTGTTATGACAGCCTTTGTAGCTCAACAAAACCTCAATCTATAACTTGGATCTTACAGGGTTAAAAAAAAAAAACACCTAAAGTGAGAGAGAAAAAAAATGGAAGAGGCTTATTTCTGGCCCAGTGGCTATGATTGACAGGCCAGCTTGTGGGTTAATCCCTTGTAAGACATTCTGATCATGAACTGATTCACTCTTAATCTCAACAGCACCTGTCTTCTGAGGATCATATACAATCATTAAAATGGTCTGCTTACCAAAGCAGCAGGAGAGTCTAATTCTACCTCCATGGTCCAAGCTAGCCATGAGATGAATGTAAAGCAACAAATGTGTCATTGTGAATTCCATGTGATTTAATTTATTAACTGAATTAAGGCCACATTTATTTTTACACTTGGAGGATTTGCAAACATTTTTAAAGTCATAAATCTGATTGTCACAAGACTGACTTTTTAGAATGCTGTCTTAATGGTGCCCCTTATTGGCTGTAATGATTTAATAGTGATTTTAAAGAACGTCATTATTCAAAATTGCATTTGGCATGTTTTTACACAGTGTCATACTAATAGTAATAGCTATACATTTTCATTGGAGGAGTAGGGGGTTCAGGGGAGGCAAAAACATCATTTCTTGTGCCCCCCCCCCAAAAAAAAAATATATATATATATTAATAATAATAATAAAAAAAAATCCCCTAAATGAGATGTAGGGCGAAGTTAGTAGTTATATATTTTTGGGTGTTTTAAGTTTGTTGTCTATAATATCCAATATTCTTTATCAAATTGACTGAGTAGCTAAACAAAATCTTTTGAAATTCCTCTCAATTTCCCATGTGTGAAAATAAGCAAATGAGTTGTTGACAGTCCATAATGTTAGATCAAATTCGAGTTCCTTCCCCAATGATTAAACTATATAAACTCTTCCTTAGGAATTCCACAAGCAGAGATTTCTATCCATAGCGTTTGAAGGCATCATATTTAAATCTAATTTTATTTTGACTCTCTGAAAAGCTCACTTCAAAGAACCCATTAGAGGAAGACATTGTGAAGGAAATTTCAGTTCTGATACAGAAAGACAAACAGTTTGGCACCTTTGAGAAAGTGTACCTTAAATGCACACAGTGAGTGTGGCAAGTTATGGATGCAGTGCGTTACTAGTCATAAATTTCAACACATTGAAATATTTGTATTGATATGAGGTGTTTATCACCCACAGCTATTTCAAATAATTTTCAACTGCTCTGCCAGAAAGTAAGATATTTACTGCACAGGGAAGAAAACAGAATGCCAACCATTCAAACTCAGGTCACCTGAGGTCACATTTTGAGGTCACATTATACCCTTGAACCCTTCAAAGGGGTATGGAAATTACTTGCAAAAAAGGAAGTCTTACATAAGCAAACAATCAAATCTTAATCCCACATTCCTGTTGTAATGGTCTGGTGGGACTTGTGGTGTTTTGAGAATTAGAATTATGACTTAGGGTAGTGGCATGTGTCATTTCCCATAAATATTTGGTCAATTCAAATTTACCCTTAATTAAGTTCAATTGATTGGTTAACTTCCTTTTTCCTTGAGAAAGGTTGCCACTTGAATTGATTTTGTTCCAGCATGTGGAAGGATAGTGGCATAACCAGAAGAAGGCCCCCTTTTCCCGCCCCCCCCCCCCAAATGAAATAATGCACGAATGAATCATTCAATATATTAAAAATGTCCCCCCCCCCTCTCTGCAAAAGGAAATTATGTGGACTGGGGGGGGGGGGGTGCCTTTATTGGATTATGGATTTATCAATGAATGAAAGGAATAACCCTGACAAGCCTATGTGGTTAAATAATAATAGAACCATGATTGGAAATATTTATAATTTTTGACGGCCTATTTATTAAGGGTTAAATTTAGCCTAGAAAATACTTATTACATTGACATTGAAAAAATATTGGATAAGAACCAAATGGGGTCTAGGCTGTTTTAAGAAGAGATTTTCCTATGGCGTAAACTAAACATGCAGTCTCACTACATGAACAAAACATAAATAAAGTGTTCATTTCTTACCATAAACCTCTTAACAAACCTTAAAGACACTGGACACTATTGATAATTGTCAAAGACCAGTCTTCTCACTTGGTGTAACTCAACATATACATAAATAACCAACCTGTGAAAATTTGAGCTCAATCGGTCGTCGAAGTTGCGAGATAATAATGGAAAAAAAAGACACCCTTGTCACACAAAGTTGTGTATGAATTGGAGACCTCAAGTTCTAAATTTGAGGTCTGGAAATCAAATTTGGGGAAAATGACTTCTTTCTCGAAAACTATGGCACTTCAGAGGGGGCCGTTTCTCACAATGTTTTATACCATCAACCTCTCCCCATTACTCATTACCAAGTAAGGTTTTTGTGCTAAAAATGATTTTGAGTAATTACCAATAGTGTCCACTGCCTTTAATTAAGCATCACAAGTATTGTCCTTTTTTTTAATTTTTTTTAACTAGTTTCCAAGAGACACTGAAAACAATTTTAGGGTTTTTTTTAGAGAGAGAAAAAATAGTGACTTATATCCAAGTAGGTGAAATGATCTTTTATGCATCAACACTTGGAGGACAACAGATTGACTTATGATATTTCCATTGGAATAGCAATATCATACCTGGTATTTTTCTTCTACCTAATATAGTAGTATTTCTGAAACGGGTCATAGAGGAATAGTTGTGGGTTTATAAATCCCCTGTGTGTTTGCTCAAGTGTTTTTGCTGGCCTAGTTTATCATTCCATCTGGCCTGTTAATAATTATTTATCAAGACCTTTGTACGATTAAAAAGCCAGCGGTTGATGACTAGACCTCCACATTATCATTATTCTAAGAAGGAGTCTGGGAAAAACATTGTTGAGGATTATTTCAACAACAAAAGTAAAAAAGTGAAATTAATCTCTTCATCGATATCTGTTATGTTCTGCCATGTTAGACATTTTTATTTACAACCATCTTGTTTTACTCCCAGACCTTTGGTCGGCTGCCATTTTATTTTACTCCTATTCCAACCAAAAACATCAAATTGAGGCTAGAGGGAAACAGTCTGGTGCCAGACCTTTGATTTACGTCCATCTTGTTTTACTCCTATTCTAACCAACAAATTCAATCTGAGGCTAGAGGGAAATAGTCTGGTGCCAGACCTTTGATTTACGTCCATCTTGTTTTACTCCTATTCTAACCAATAAATTCAAACTGAGGCTAGAGGGAAATAGTCTGGTGCCAGACCTTTGATTTACTGCCATCTTGTCTTACTCCTATTCTAACCAACAAATTCAATCTGAGGCTAGAGGGAAATAGTCTGGTGCCAGACCTTTGATTTACTGCCATCTTGTTTTACTCCTATTCTAACCAACAAATTCAATCTGAGGCTAGAGGGAAATAGTCTGGTGCCAGACCTTTGATTTACGTCCATCTTGTTTTACTCCTATTCTAACCAATAAATTCAAACTGAGGCTAGAGGGAAATAGTCTGGTGCCAGACCTTTGATTTACTGCCATCTTGTCTTACTCCTATTCTAACCAATAAATTCAATCTGAGGCTAGAGGGAAATAGTCTGGTGCCAGACCTTTGATTTACGTCCATCTTGTTTTACTCCTATTCTAACCAATAAATTCAAACTGAGGCTAGAGGGAAATAGTCTGGTGCCAGACCTTTGATTTACTGCCATCTTGTCTTACTCCTATTCTAACCAACAAATTCAATCTGAGGCTAGAGGGAAATAGTCTGGTGCCAGACCTTTGATTTACGTCCATCTTGTTTTACTCCTATTCCAACCAAAAACATCAAACTGAGGCAGAGGGAAATAGTCTGGTGCCAGACCTTTGATTTACTGCCATCTTGTTTTACTCCTATTCTAACCAATAAATTCAAACTGAGGCTAGAGGGAAATAGTCTGGTGCCAGACCTTTGATTTACTGCCATCTTGTCTTACTCCTATTCTAACTAACAAATTCAATCTGAGGCTAGAGGGAAATAGTCTGGTGCCAGACCTTTGATTTATGTCCATCTTGTTTTACTCCTATTCCAACCAAAAACATCAAACTGAGGCAGAGGGAAATAGTCTGGTGCCAGACCTTTGATTTACGTCCATCTTGTTTTACTCCTATTCTAACCAATAAATTCAAACTGAGGCTAGAGGGAAATAGTCTGGTGCCAGACCTTTGATTTACGTCCATCTTGTTTTACTCCTATTCTAACCAATAAATTCAAACTGAGGCTAGAGGGAAATATTGTCTCTGATTTCTCCATTAAAATACACTGCGCTTCATCCATCCTAAAAGCCATGTCTGCATTGCAGTGAATCCTCAACTTGTGAATATAATTACAGATATTGAACCAGTCAACAATACAAACTATAATAACACAAAAATCTTGAAAAAGAAAATATATAGTCTGCAGTGGAGTGAAATGAATTGTACAGCAACGCAATTATCATAATGTGTGATCATATTACATCTCGGATATGTTTCTATTCACCCTACTCCCTAGCCGGAGGGCCAGTAATCTTAAAACATGTAAAATGTGCACGTTAAGAAAATAACCCCGGGGCGTTCGTTGGATGGTATAGACATTGACAGCTAGGTGGAACTATGCTCAACAAGATCAAAATGCTAACATTTCTCAATGGAAAGTGCCTGGGTACATCTTGTTCGGAAGGTTGACTAGCGTCTTTGCAGTTCAGACAAGAGAGTGATATGGGAGTGTCGTTAAGTGAACTCTACGATTTCACCTGTGATGAAAGATTTTATTCCATTTTTGTAATTATATTTATTTTCCACTTTGTTGTTTCTCATTTTAAATCTTGCTTTGATTTATTTAATATATCAATAATTGAAACTATTTGGTTTATACACCCAGTACAGTTTTTTTTAATACTTATTTGTGTCTGAATTATTGTGAAGGTTTTCAAGTATATATTTGTGTGCAAAAAAAATAAACTATTCTTTTTTATAAGCATATTTCCCCCACTATTTATACCCTATGCCACCTTTTTATTGAAATGTGACTCTTTCCCGAAATAGGAGAGACCCATATGGGTCCATTTCTAAAATTGATAGTTAGCCCAACACCAACCAACATAATATAGCAATTAATGATTGTACTTCAATGTGCACAATTGCCACCTTAGCAGTACTAGTACTCTCTCAAATTCTGTGAACCAAATACACAGGTATATGACTCGGGTGGGGATTCGAGCCCAAGACCTTTGGCATTACACAAACAATCAGCGCCAGAAATCATAATCACACTTTGTTGCACCCAAACATTCAACTTGGTATTTATTTGAACCCATGTGAATTAAGTTATTGATTGCTTTCAATATAATATCAGAGAAAGAAAACATGGCAGTTATTGCACACAGAGGTGGTATGCAATATTATTATTCACTACTGTCTTTTGATTACTATGTTTTACAGAGGCTGACCAATGTGAAATACAGCTATAGATTTTATGTGATAAAAATTAAATCATGAACAAGAATGCAATGAAGAAGCAATGGCTAATCACTAAGTCTTAAATGTAAAGAAATCAATATCTTGACACCTAGTCCTAGAAACCTATAGGCAGAAATACCTCTCTCTCTCTCTCTCTCTCTCTCTCTCTCTTCTGTTTTATTTTTTTTTTCACAAAGCTAAGGGGGAAAAAAATCTTTTCATAATTGATGATCATACACACCATTCTGGCTGGCCAAGAAATGAGTTTTAACCGAACCCAGTGAGATCAGTAATTGGGGCCGCAGGGGATGTTGAATGAATACTGAAAATCAACCAAGCAGAACAAATAATTGAACCATTTTAACTTTACGGTCCGATAACCTCAGCCTGGACAACTACAATCTGAGATATATTGTGGGAGGTGTCAACTTGAGATGGAGACTAATTCTTATTGTGTGATTTTTGTCATCAATCATTTTATAACTGGTTAACCTGATACCTAGACTCTTCCTCAATGCAATATTTTACTGCTTTACTTTAATTGAAATCATATTAAGATGTGTATTAATTACTGTTATATTGTCATAAAGTGATGTGCTGTACATGTGTTTCAAAACTTGCATTACTATAACTTTGTACTGTTTTCATGAAGTTTTGAAATAAATGTAAGTTTGAACGAATTGAATAAATTATTTTAGTAAGTAATTGGTACGAAACCCAATGGCCGGTTTAGACTTACAAATTTAAGTACTAATTTTAGAAGCAAGTTTCTTATGTTATTTAATAAGTAATAACAAATAAAACTTTTTATCATGGGTCATTTGTGCTCTAATGTCAAACAGAAATTTTAGCAAATTTGACAAATGGAATGCAATTAAAAATAGAGTTACTTTAATAAGAGAAAATCTGAACAATTCAAAGTGGGTACTATTTCATAAACTTCAATTTTGTTAGACAAAAATGTATGTAAATATGCTGATTTGAATAATTCATGATACTCAAATTATCCTCAGTACACTTGGCTCAACAGTAACACAAAGCTTGATGAATTATCCATGTATTCAAATAATCATTCGCCATTGGCGGTTAACCTGTTGAATTATTCATGATATTCAAATCATCACTCACCATCACGCAGCTGATCTGCCACTCACAGCTGATTCCACAGTCCATTCTTAGAAGAAAAATAAACGATAGTAGCTTTTAGGTTTTATCACTGCCTCAAGCCATTTACCAATTAATGTCCGCCTTGTTCCACGCATTGTAGTAAACAGATCGCCAGGTCCCCTTCTCTAAACAGGAAATCCTGTATAATTAATTGTGGCCTGGTAAAAGAAAAAAAGCTACAAAATTGGGCAATTCTTTCATGTTTTTTCAGGACGGCCGGAAGAGACCTTTTGTCTGATTTGGTGGAGATTACGCTGGAACACAAAGGGGACCTGCTCTTTCCAATATCCATCATCGTAAGCTGGTGACGGCTACGAAGAGTGTGTAGTTTTTATTCACATGAGTCAGGGCGTCACATCAAAAACAAACCGGCCCCAAAACGTTTTTTTTTTTTTTAATATCCAAAATCTAGAAATATTTACCATTCACCATTTTATGAGTCACTGTGTTACGTACATTTTCTCCCAAGTAGTGAAAGTGTTTTGATGTAGAAAAATGATAAATTGAACATGAGTGTAACAAATGTTCATGAAACATAAATTATCAGACATTATTGCTGTTTCTGAATTAGGAATAAGTTATACAACAAAACATAATGTTAACACTTTTATTTGAAGGTACAACCACTAAACGACGTACAATAGAAATAAAACCCCACAATTAGTTATTGACAATGACGTGATCAAAACTGACATGCTGCTGTCGTGATAATAGAGAGAGAATAGTGCATATACCTTGTAATTATAGAGACTTGAGAAATTTTACTATCACGGTTGTTGAATCTTACGGCGAAAAAAAACGAGCAAATAATTTGTATCAGACATGGCTAGCTTCTTCACTGGTTTTAACCATGGTTTAACTTCAAACGCCACCATTTATGACTGCTCGCTTTATGGTTTCCTCATCGTCTTGCCTTATCTTGCTGCAATCACCATCCATCTTTATTTTGATGTTTTTAAGTGTCTTGATGTCTGGAGCAGAGAGCACCATTTAGACATTTTGAAAACAATATTTTTAGTTGAATTATGCATCTGCGTTGTGATACACAAAAGTTGCATTGTGTGCATTTCATATTGAATGATTGTTGACTACACAGTCTCGATGTGTATTGAGTAATAAGCAGGAAGTCACAGTTACTGCTGGAGAGGAAAGCGCGAGGTAATACAGGAAATAATTTCAAGATTAATAGCTGTCCCTCCAATCCATTGGGATTCTTGCCATATTAGATTTCGTCTCGCGAATTCAGAGCATACATTTTGTTATCAGTGCTGTCTTTGTTCTTCGCTTCATTATTTTAAATTAACCTTCCGTCGTATTTATACTAAAAAAGATGATAAATTATTCTCAAAATTTGAAACATTTCCAATCAGTAGACAAATACAGCTGTATATGATACCGGCCTTTTCAATTCAACCCCCTTTATTGGTTTTCCAGCCATTATACCTAACGCCCTTGCCCCATACAGCGTCATCAATTAAAAACACATACGGTGTTTTAATACAAAATGGGCCCTCAATGGGATACCAATTTATCAAGTACAACTCGGTCAAGTACAAAACAACATAATCAGCAATTAACCACAGTGGCGTCTGGTTGGGGAACAAAGGTAGTGGGGAAGACAGACCAGACGTGAATTTATCAGACGAAATCGCTTTCAAAAATGCGAATTTAAGACAGCTGGATGTTAAGTCTCTCTTGTGTAGCTATCGAGTGAGGGGTTAAGGCTTATGGAACTCCGGATGCATGGTTATTAGGCTACTGTGTTTTTGAGAGGGGAGAAAAAGTTTCGGCGAATGGGTTTATACGCTCATTGAACAGTGCCACCTCTTTGTGTACCTGTTCTCACCACTTTGTTCAAGTGGTGATCATGTGATTTTGTGCTGTGCGCTGATTGGTCAAACAGCACTTAGCATTAAGCGGTTTCAAATGGTCGCCTCTTTGGTGAAAATGGGTTCTTATCGAACAGTTTGCGTAAATATCACTGAATTGTGATAAATTTTGAAATTTTTTGAAAGATGGGCCGTATCATTCATGAATAACAATACATATATGTCAATTGCATTGATAATTTGGGGATGGAAAGCGTTATGTAGCGCTATTTATTTTGGGGTGACAAGAAACCGTCCTCGTGACGTCAGTCGCAGCCACCGGGTTCAGCCGGCCACACAAAGCAGGTACACACATTGGCAATACGCACTGACAATAATATGTAGATGCCAGCAGTCTCTTCATTACAGGGTGTTTGTATCGTTAGCTGTGTGCATCATTCAATGGTGTGTTTGCTGTATGTATGAATGTGTCTCACCTGACTGCAGATCGCGCCGAGAGGATATCATCTGAAAGCTTTATTGCCGAATTTCTTCCGAAATCAAGCTTTGATCGTTGCTGTCTCGATGATCTGGCCATAACGAGGATATCATAGCACTAAACTGACAACATGGCGTTCGGAAACGGAGATGTTTTGCGGATATCCACGACCCGTCTTGTTGCAGTTGTCGCAGTTCTTCTGTGTACGAATTCATTCGTGGACTGTCAAATCGGTAGCATATCGTACGGACGTTGCGAGCCCATTACAATTCCGTTGTGCCAAGACGTCCCCTACAACGAAACAATCATGCCAAATTTACTGAACCACCAAAGACAGGACGAAGCTGGGCTGGAAGTGCATCAGTTTTACCCACTTGTCAAAGTGCAGTGTTCAGTGGATCTCAAGTATTTTCTGTGTTCCATGTATGCTCCGTTCTGTGCTAGAATGCCAGATCAACCAGCACTTCAGCCCTGCAAATCGCTCTGCTTGAGTGCCCGTAATGGATGTGAGGAGCTCATGAACAAGTTCGGCTTTTCATGGCCGGCTAGTCTCGACTGTGACAAATTCCCCGAAACTGGACTATGTTTTGATCGCAACCGCACAACAGATAAGTTCACCATTCCCCCTACAACCCCTCCCAATGAAACCAAGATGCCACCAACGACAGCCATCAAGAAACATGTACCTTTCACATGTCCAAAGGAACTAGTTTATCAGAAAGCTGGCGATTATGAATTTATGGGCGCTAAGAACTGTGGAGCCCCATGTCATATGCATTTCAACAACACCAATGAGCAAAAATTTGCCCGTATATGGATCGGTTCCTGGGCATTTTTATGTGCAGTTTCATCCCTATTCACCGTCTTGACTTTCCTCATCGACCGAACCCGTTTCAAGTATCCTGAGCGACCAATAATCTTTCTTTCCGGATGCTACTTTGTCATCGCTGTAGTTTACATTTGCGGTTTCTTCTTGGCGGACAGTGTATCTTGCAACCGTCCAACTGCTCCAGGAAAGCTGTGGACTTTGACAAGGGGAGCCAAGCGAGAAGGCTGTACCATCCTTTTCATGCTCCTGTATTACTTTCGGATGGCATCTTCGCTATGGTGGGTCATCCTCAGTCTGACGTGGTTCCTCGCTGCAGGGATGAAATGGGGTCACGAGGCCATCGAGCGTAACTCTCAGTATTTCCACTTTGCAGCTTGGTCCATCCCCGCCATTAAGACAATCATCATTCTCGCAGTCGGTGAAATAGACGGGGATTCCCTCGCAGGAGTCTGCTACACCGGAGTGTCCAACATCAACGCCCTGCGTGGGTTCGTTTTGGCGCCGTTGTTCGTTTACCTCATCATCGGTTCCATATTCCTCCTGACGGGATTTATCGCTCTGTTCCGTATTAGAACTTTCATGAAGCAAGACGGGAACAAAACAGATAAACTAGAGAAGCTGATGATGCGAATTGGACTCTTCTCTGTCTTGTACACGTTACCCGCCTCAGTAGTTATTGGATGTTATTTCTACGAGCAGTCCAACCACTCCCGTTGGCAAGAGCAATGGCGACTACAGCACTGCTCCCAGTTGAGTTTTTCCTGCACCTACGCGGAGTACTTCAGAGATTTGTCCCGTCCAGACTTTCTGGTCTTCATGATCAAATATCTGATGCTTTTAGTGGTTGGAATCACAAGCGGAGTTTGGATTTGGTCTGGAAAAACAGTTCGATCATGGTCGATATTTTACTCCAGGATCTGTTCTCTATTTCAGCCCAAACAACCGCCTACAAACGTATGATGTACTTGTTTAAAATCGCTAGAGAAACAAACAGCACCAGACTGTAAAAGCTAATGTTAAATAGAGGATTTGTGTTGATAAAGCTAAGCTTTTTGTACTCGGTAACATTTGAGATTCAAGCTTGTACGTTGGACTTGTTCTCAACAGTGACGCTGTGCTTAATATAAATACGCGACTATGGTAGGAGTGACAATGTGAGCTGGTGTGAGAATTGTGGAAAAAGGCCAAAGGAGTGCAGTCGATAAACCTCGCAGGAGACAGCACCCACCCACCCACCTCCAGCCCCTGGACGGAAACCAGGTGGGTGAATTCTTGTAAATATGCTGTATAAAGAAAAGTCCAAGTCATATTGATGACTGAATTGTGCCGAATATTGTACATGTACTATATGAAAAGCAGCCATTGTGTACTGCATGTGTGTTTTACCATTTATAAAACTTTATTCTATTGAGATCTGTTTTTAATCATACTTGTAAATGGTTATTTTTTTGTTGTGATTTTTATTTTATTCAACACATGCTAGGACAGGATTCAGTAACATGCATGTTGCTCTGCCCAATGTAAATCAATACTGTACACAAATTCAAATGCAGGGGTAATTTAATTTTAAAATCAAGGCCTATGTAAGGTATGGTAGTCAAATTCACATAAATAAGTGTATTAAAATAGCAGTAAATGTAAGATGCAAAAAATGGTGTTACAAATGTACATACAGGGACTAGAATCGGTCAGAAATGAGTTGAGTCATATGCCGCCGCCGTCTCTTCACAGAATCTAATGAGCACAAACAAGCACAGTCTCAAGTACCTACATGTTTTTAGCATATATGATGA
Source organism: Asterias rubens (assembly GCF_902459465.1). NCBI lineage: Eukaryota > Metazoa > Echinodermata > Asteroidea > Forcipulatida > Asteriidae > Asterias > Asterias rubens. Next base: position 2,839,123 of record NC_047067.1, read on the forward strand.
CATTGATGAACAGTACGTAGATAATGCACAGTGAATGTAGTTACAACGTGGAAATGTTATAAATGTGTCAGAACTTTTGGAAAAAAATACTTAGGTGAACATTTCTTGATCTATAATCTGCGGATTGATTGGAGAAGGAGAACTGTCACTGACGATCCCTGAATTTGTTCCTTTTCATGAGAAGCCAGGGCTTGGGACCATCACCTAAGTCCTTGAGGGGAAACACAACTGTCTGGTATGTGGTGGTGTGTGAGTGATTAATGGCAGCTTAAAACCCCTTTTGTTAAGTCTTTGAAAGCTGTACAGGGGATGTGTTTTGTTACTAGCTTGCCACTGCTGATAGAATTGGCAGCCATTTTGAATGAATCATCAATATAATGTATTGTGTTGATCATTGATGGTCGTTTTTTCCTTCTCAATATCGTAGCGTAATGAGTTGATAATCGGTAGACGTTAATTCATTACTCATTTCGGTTTCTCACTTCCACTCGGCAATGACTGGTCTTCTAAAATATTTCAGTTTTCGGAAATACTTTTCTCAAGTTTTGTCCCAAGGTTGTTTGAAATTCAATTTACAAAATTTACAATGAAAAACTGTCTAAATTTACTCATTGGCAATTATGAAAAGCAAATTTGGATTTGGGGAAAGAAAAATCTTCAGTTTTCAGTTTGGAAACAAAATACTATCAATTTAAAACCTGTTTATTTGGCAAGCTAAATATTTAAAACTTATTTCCTGTGACTGTACTGATTGCTTATCAAATCAGCCCTTCCAAAAATCTCAAGTATGGAAAACGGGGTGCTTTGTCTATGTACGGAATGATAGCAAATAAACCTTTGGAGCGTTCCCACAATGTCAAGCGCTGGTTTTGTTGATAGCTGGGGTACAAAGGTCGATCCGTAAACTACCACAGAAGTTATTCCATAGTAAAGTCTGGTGTCAGCTGGATTCTGATCTAGGAATAACTTCTGCTTCAGCAAACCCAGCCTGACCTCCGCTCACTCTGCCTCAACTGTCTTTCCTTGTAGACAGATAGAAATCAGTTCAGTCAAGCGCTAACAATGTGCCACATTCAGTGGAAGACAGAAAACAATTCACCCGAAGGCTTGAAAAAAAAAACTCAACAATATGTAAATCCTCCCCAGTTTTTTTTGACACCAAAGGGTCTGGAAGAGGTATTGATTATTCATTACAGTCCTTGATGCAATCATTGTGCAGACTTTTCTTCCTTTTGAAATCTGTTTTAATGGTTTATCAAACGTTATCCTATTATCAAATGAGAGAATAATAAGTTGGCAATTTGTGTCCATACTGTGTATAGGCCTATCTAATCATTTAAAGTCTATAATATGGTAACAGAAATGCTAAAGGAACTGTTCAAATGGTAAACTTATGACTCAACTGATTGATGTTAATATTTAATAGGCTTGGATGGTATGATAATGAGGTTTGCAACTGATGATACAGACACATTTATTGGACTTCAAAATACGTTCAGGAATCTTTGACAATATTTATGTTTCAAGAATAAGAAATGTCAAGCAAAAACTAGACAAAGTTGTAATTTTGTGCCACTTCTTTTTGCAGTTCCAAACAAAAGAAATCATAATTCATCATGGTTCTAGTTTGACCTCTCCAAAGAGGCCATTGCCCTAGTCCAGTCCCACTCCCACAGAAGGAACTTCAAATTCCAAAACCCCATTCCTGTAACTTCTCAAACTTCAAATTCCCATCACCTGTGCCCAAATTGACATCCATCTTCCGTGCATTTTCTGCTTGGGAGATCAATTTCGTAGGTCTCTAGGGCGACTCAAGGCGAGGAATTCCTCTTGCCTGGGTTTAAAGGGGTTCGCAATCCCCAAACTGACACTCTCAATTCACTTGCATTGTGTTGATTTATGAAATATGAGTAATTAATAAGTCTCTCAAAATTGTCTTTTGTTAAGATTATGCTTAATTGTATCCAACCATGGCAGACATTTCTTATAAAAAAAGTTAATGATTGGTTAAGATAGACAATCAAAATTCTCAGTTGAAGTGCTGTCAGTTGCAAAATCTCTTTATTTTTTCCATGAAATAGAAACATTGCTTGATAAAAGAATAATTTGAATGTTGATGGAACCATCCATTCCAACCATTTTTGTCTTTACCCTTGTCAAAAGGACTTCATGAGATTTATCACTTCTCTTAGGATGAACTATATGAAGACACTTTAAGGGGGAGGGGGGGTAATTTTGAAAACATCAGAACAATCACATAAAATTTATAGCTCATAATAACTCAAGAACTGACCAGCAGTTCAGTCAAGGTAGTTTGAAGCTTGTCCTGTTGCTAAACCTTGTTTATTGACCATTCCATCCAGTATTGGTCGCTTTTTATACCCGCTTCATCTCTGGTTCCTACTTGATTATCCATTTGACAATTTTTTATACTTTATTACAAATTAGTGCCGATTTACAAAGAGGTGCACATGTCTGGGACCCTCTTGAATTGTTAATGGATTGCGAACAGCTGGTGTGTGTTTTTTAAGGGGGGAGTGTGGGGTCATAAGGGAAGATAATTCAAAGAGGTGTCTGCTGAAACCGAACAATGGTCCAAATGTTATGAAAATGAATCGAATGTATTGTTGAGATATTGCTCCTGTGGTGTTTTTGTGGTGCATGTATTTGAAGCAAAGAAATGAAAATGTAACAGCTTGTATTTAACGATTAACGCAGTACGATAATGTCACTAATAGTTTGCAAATGATAGAATGGGGAAAATAAGATGGATTTTTTAAAAATAATTATCTGTGGTGGTCAACATGTTTGTTAGTTTTATAAGAAATACAATGTTGTTAAAATATTCAAAAAAATATCAAGTGGTTAGCAATGACGCAAAACTGTTGCATCAACATCTCCTTTTTTCCTTGAACTCCCAGAAAAAAATGATAATAGATGAAAAACTGTTTGCGAGACTTTGTGTTTTGTTTTCAACATTCGCCTTAAACTTGTGTCTGTGATCGGAGTACAGTACTGCTAAATGAAAACGAAAGGTCTGCAGCAAATTTTCTGAAAAATCTTTTTGATTTGCTGGCACCCTTTATCAGACAGTTTTTTGTTTACTTAAAACAGTACTGTTAAATATATCAATAAGTTTATTGAACTAAAGATTCAAATTTTACAGATTTCAAAATAAATGTATGTCCATGTCAAAAAGAAGTTAATTCTGGTTATAATTAATTGTGAAGTACTTCCTAACTTAGTTCAGAATGTATGTGCACAGTCAAGGTATCAGACACAATTTAAGGGTTATCACCAATAATGTTCAAGCTATTATTTCTATTCCATTCAATTTAAAAGTGAACCAAGACTAGTGTCATGTAGTCTTGAACGGTTCTGTATGGCATCATGAGAATCAGTATTTATTATTGTAGTTTGCATAGGGGGAACATGACCAGGATGGTTTCATGATAAAGGTGTATGGGATCAATGAAGTCGCAGTTAACTCTGATTTAAAGACATTATTTCATATTGTAGATTTTATAAAGCTATCTTGATTTAAAAGCTGTCAATGTATACCACATCTTTGTGAAACTTGAGTACTGAATTGGTTCAGCTTCATTCCTCTGTCCATTTCCAATCGCTTTTTGCGGAGAGCATAAACTTGTCACATTTCTGATCCACCAACTGGGTCTACTATTGAAAAGCAGTGAACCATCATTTCTTCACAATCCGTAGATTTAATCTCTTTGTTATGGATTTGTTGATGTTCCACTGGTTAGAAGCACTAGCATGCCTGACTAGGCCCATGTCTGGTTCTGTACTACTGCAAGACCCGATAGTGTTTGCTCATAGACTTTGTATGGTGAGATATTTGTGTTGGAGATTTGTGATGATAAGGATTGAAGTTGAACCTAGCATGTGAAGACACCATAGCAAATTCAGCTCTACTATGTCTTTATCTAGCAACCCTATTTTGAATATCATCACATTCACAATTCTAGTTGCTGTGTGTAAAAAATCTACGGTGAAAAGTATAAGAGTGAACTAGATTCGCATAGGATTTGTACTTTGGTACCTGTCATGCATGGAGATCTGTCAATGGCAGTTCTATGTGCAAGAAATATTATAATTGTGCATTGATGCATAGCCTAGTTTGGTCATTGATGCTTCACAGACCATGCATATCCCAAGTAATGTTCATAATATAAACAGGCCCAACACTGGAGCACTTGTTTTGCTTTACAATGACGGAACTTGAGTTATTTATGGTGGAGTTATACATGATGGCTTTTATTATATATTAAAAGCACAACTGCACTACAGTTCTAGCACAAAAAGTCCATACCTCGTGTTTGAGTATTAAGGATATAGGTTAGGCTTGTGGGAGTTAGTAATGTTTACCGGACAGGTATTTTAAAGCATATGTCATAATGGAGACACGCATTGAAACAATGAAATCATAGTAAGCAAAATCAATGGATGCACTTTTTCTGCTGTTTTGATAAGTTTTGAGTTTTAGAATACTTTTTTTTGACAGTTGTGGTGCTTTTGTTTTCTGACTATTTTATTTCATTTGTTATTGTTTTTTTAACACCATAGTTGTTTATGTTAAGCTTTTGCCAATGACCCTCTTATTGTATATTGCTGTAAAAGTATCGCATCTGTGTATTTATCAAAACACTATTTTACAATAAAAAATAAAATTTTCACCAAAGTGAATGTGAATAGTTTTGTTTGCCTGAGTTACCTTTTTTTACAGTCCATCTAAAATGTTTTTTTGTCTCTTGTGATTTGTGAATGGTTATATTATACGGTAAGGCCCTTGATGTCAATTCCAAAGCTGGTGAATTTTCATCAACAGCTTCGCTTGCCAGAACAAACTCTTCCAAAAGTCTCCGTACTGTAAACAAAATTTGGGTATGTTGTTTCAATGTTCTTGGAACCATCAACTTGAAATAACTGTTCAATCAAATTTATCAAGTTTTTACGGGCGAGAGTAAATGCCATTTGTCACGGCAAGAACTTCTGACTTTCATCATTCTCTCATCCCCATTTATTATTTCAACATTGATTTACGAATAGCAATTCGTTCCCCCACTTGTCCTCTAAAAACATTGAACGGAAACCACGGAGGCCTGACTACCAGCCAGATGTGAATTAGGGAGGCTCTCGAGTTCAATCATGACCGAGACTACTGCAGCAGCCACTAAACACTCTAGATGTATCTCGGGCTCTTTTGTCGGCGGTGAAAAACCACCGCAGAAAGCCCTATGCTCTGCTTGAACAACAACTCGCCAAGCAAAATTGCTCTATTCACAATTTATCACGGGTCGGGGCTAGGGCATTGTCACGTTTTGTTTATCTAAGGAGAGTTTGCAGAATGATTCACATGGCTTGATGTCAGGCGGGCGTCTTTTGGCCCAGGACTGTGAAACCAGGGGTCGCAACCTGTCAAATTGGTAATTTGTCAAAGCATGCTTCAATTCTGCTTGAAATGTAATGCATAGGAGACACTACAAAATACACAGCAACCCCACACTCCCAAGTAATTTAGCAAAACTTGAACCACTTTACTGAAGGAGTTTTTTCTTTCCATTGAATATCTGATTGGAAAAAAAAAGAAATAACACTTTTGAAAACACTCTGGTAACAACATGTCGAGTTATTGTTGTAGTGAAAGGGAACAATTTAGGTTCAGCGGAGTATACTTAATACAGTTACTCATGGAAACGCAAAAAGACAGGTTTTCATACAAATAATACAATGAAACCGAAAAGGGAGAAGTCTGGTAGGGGTGTTGGGATAAGAGAAAGGTGTTTGTAGGATTGTTGGCTGTAACATTTCACCAACCACAAGAGAGATTTGTTTGGCTGAAAACACCACTGGTATTTGAAAGGTATTTCATTATGTTTTTATATAAAAGAATCAGTAGTTGAATTGAATAATCATGACCTCCAACTCAACTTGTAACAGTAACAATAGTTTTTATTTTTCTCTCACATTTTTTTATTTTCTTTTTTTTAAGGGACTACATATGTTCATTTAAAACTTGGTAAAACTTTCAGTTGCTGCTGAGATAACGAAAAAATCCCCAGCCACATAAAAAAAAAAAAAAATGTGTTCCAAAAATGTGAAGTTCATTTTCTAAGGAACTTTAAAATGGTTCCTTTTTGTTGTTTTTAAGAAACTTTAAAATGGTTCATATTTGTTGTTGGTGACATAATTTAATGTGAAGACAAATCTAAATCATGATTTGTTCTTCTTATTTTGAAAGCACTGTTTTTAAGTTGATAGTGGAAGGACTTGTGCATAAAACTGCAGTGAAAATGTGTATATAAAAATGGTGTATAAAGATAACAAAGCGTCTCATCTTGTAAACTACTGTATTCTAACAAAGCGTAAATCTTTTTGTTCATGTAAATTACATGTATAGACATAACTGTGCACATACAAAAGTATTTTAGCCTGCAAAACAAATTGTGAAACTTAGATTTCTAAAATGTCGGATAGAGAAAGTAATTCAGATAATTTTGAGAAAAAACGTGTAAGTAGCTACTGCATAAATTGTATGATGGGGAAAATGGTGGGTGAAGTGTAATTTGTAATGCTAGTGAAATGTTAATTGATTGTGAGGTTACTATGGATACAGAAAAATTGATTGTGAGAGGATTTGAAGGTTTGACTTTTCATCTTGTGTCGGAGTTTAGTTTTATATCAATCACAGATTTGAGACAGAGATGTCATACAAACAATTAGTACTTGATACAGTGATGCTTACAACAAAGACTATCCCAGATGATATGTGGGGGTTGATTACTTTGTTCCAAGACTAGTTTAACAAACCTAAAACAATGTTGCATTCTGGAACCAAGTTTAATGGTGCTACCTCCTTTTCTGATTTTGGGGGATATCAAAGTCTATTCCTGTGACCTACAGGTACTGTGGATCACAATAATTGGTAAACCCGCATGCCTTCAAAGCGTGTTCAAGTTATTTGCATCCCATTATTCATTCAGCCAAAACAAGGGCCGATACCCACGGAGTGCCAATCACAAAGAAAATTATGTGCTTTCATGGCCCCAGTCATTGGTAAGAATTTGACACAAATTGAAAGGATGAACATTTTTAATGTGCTCTCAAATCGACCTACAAAAAAAAGATACCATACCAATACATAATTTATGTTGTGATGTTAAAAAGTACAACATACACAAGTAATTTTCCAATAACTTGACTAATTCTTATTCTGACAAATGTTAAGTTTTTTGGGGGGTTGTTGAGTTTTGCCATGTATATTGTTCGGAAACAATGTAAACTTCACTGAGGTGATTTTTTTTCCAATCTCTGTTCTTTGCTGTGATTTATCTTGATGTTCCAGATAGGGTAACATGTTAGCAAGGAGAAATTACCACAGTTCTTTGAGCAGAGTAAATAATATACTCCGGTTTACTTAATTTTTGTTGTAATGTTTGAGGACCGTCTTAAAGAAGTTCCTTCCATTTTATTTTTCATTTCATCATTACACAAAGTTCGTATTAACATTATTGCTCATGTACAGTTGTATACATTTAACATTATATTGTTCTTTCCGTTTTTCCTTTTCTTTTGATGTAAAATTTTCAGGAAGTTTGAAAATTAACCGATGTATTTAAGAGTTGTTGTTTTGATTACTTAGTTCTGTTTTGCAAATACCCTCATCTTTATCAAGGGCATTTGACTCACTTAATTAGTACCTGTTTGTAAAACCTTGCTCAAGACATTGTTAACAATGTACTATGTGCGTTGATGGCAGTTTCATTTATGTTATGGATAATTTGATGAGTCAGGCTGGTATGTATAATATATCTGACTGGCGTGTTAATTTAAAGGAACATGTTGCCTTGGATAAGATGCTTTGAGTTATAAAAGGCGTTATGAAATGAACATGGTTTGAAAGCGGTTGGAAAATTAGAATATAATGATCCACAAAAATATGCCTTGAAATTGTGTGGTTTTCCTTATGATCATAAACTATTATAGTTAAAACATTTGATTCTTTAAAATGATTGACCGTTCACAAAGTAAAACGAAAACCACACAATTGTGAGGCTTTTTTGTGTGGGTCATTAGCATATATTCTAGTTTCAAAACATCTTTCCTTGAACCATATTGAACCGTCCATATTAATTTCATAACAAATGCTTGTTTATATCCCAAAGCACACACCCTAGACCCTGGAATCCTGAATATGCTGCCTATGAGTGTGAAAACAAGGTTTCTCATTTTGGCTACGTTTTGTACTATTTTTGATTAAACAAAAAAGAACAAAAAAATCTTCAGGAAAATAAACCTGCTTGAAACTTAAAGTAGGATATTAAAAACGACTTGTTAATCTTTTATATAATTATATATATATTCTTTGAAAGAGTTGTGTATGTTCTTTGGCCCATTTTCTTGATAACAATATTGATTTGGAATCGGTTTTATTGGATTGGATTTGTTAGATTTTTGTCAAAGATTGTTATTCCAAATTTGTTGATTGCAAATTTGGGAAAGAAATTAAACAGTCAGTCTGGACTGTAAATATTCATAATTAACAATAGCTGTTGTTAATGTTTCAATTGTCTCAAATATAGCCTATTGTTATGTAAATCAGCTTTAACAGTGTAGTGAGCACCCGCTGCTGGAAATGTGAAAATAAAAAAATGCTGTATTGGCCACGCTTTGAAGAAAAACTGTATAAACCTTGCCTCTTTCTCTTGTGTCACTGTTTTGGTTTGACAGAAATTCAACCTGTTTCACTGTTGAAGATCTAGTTTGTGAGTTTTTTTTACTACAGATGTTTTTAATTGAACAGGAACATATTTGGAGAGCAGCGTTTTAGTAAGAACATTTCCATGAGTAAAATTTACAAGCTTTTTTCCCATATATAGGAGTACATGCACAGTACATGTTGTTCATGCCAGTAGAAGTCAAGTAGACCTACAGACTTGTGTTCTTTGAGTCGGAGTACAGGAAAAAAGGGTTCTTGAGTAAAGCTGTGAGTTCTACAAATGATTTTTCGAAAGTTTTCGGAACTTCAAACTGGAATTATGACTCATTTGTTAAGGGTGAATATATTGAATTGCTTTACGTGAACAGTTGGATGCTGATAATTCTTCAGGAAAGCCAAAAGTGAAAATTTCAACTTTAATCACAATACATGAGACTGTTTCCCTAGTGACTGGTACATCCTAAGGTTTTTACCTTATACGAAAGATGGCAATTTAATTTTGATTTCAGGAATATTTATGTGTCTTTTTTTAAATGGCTTTGCCAAATAATATGCAAAATCATGCAGTAGGTTGAGTGGTTGACTGTTCAAATTGAAGACTTGTTGTGTGTACGCTAACAAACATAATTTAGAAGCAGAACTGCCTGCTTCATAAAGAGGGTCTCAAAACCACACATTCATAATTTCCCCTTAGTGCTTTTAAGGGTCATGGGTATTATGGCTTTTTCCTTGGTGCTTTTCAAACCGCCGAAAGAAGACAGACTTTTCATTGCTTGTTATTTTTCCCCACTTGCCCAAAAGGTCAATGCCAAATCTGGCACTAGAGGCTTGGAATAGGTGTGTTTTGACAGGCACATGCAGCACAAATGCTCTAATTGAGGCTTTCTGGAGGGGCCTGTTAGTTACTTCCTGGGTTTTTATTATCCCCCCTGAGGGTCTTTAACAAAATGGTCTTGGTACAATTCCAAGGTTGCTGGGAAACTGAAGTTATCATGAATCCAAACCACCCCAGTCATGACTTTCTGATCCTCTACTGAAGAAGCGGTTGGTTTACATGGTGATATTGCCAGAACAAGCCCTCACTATCTCTGTCTAACACCCTGTGTGTGGAGTACGGTTTAAAGCAGTGATAGATCGAGGGACCATACTGACTTGGCTTCCAGCATCACACTAGACTTGTGGACAAGTTGTTAATGGTCCCACGCGGTGAGATAGTCGAGTTGTGGCGGTGCTATGGCGAGATCGCGAGCTGCTTGTAGTCGACTTTTACATGGGCCTGTGACAGCAATAGTAGAATATCGCGGGAATCGGGTGGTGAGTCGGAACTCTATCACCGTAACAGACATTTAACGACTTGTCCACAAGTCTAGCATCACACTGGTTCTATGGCAATTTTTTCGAAATTATGGCTTGGGCTCCGGCTTTGGCTTGGGCTCTGGCTGAGACACCATCCACCTGTAGATTAGATGTCCTGTACAGAAATACATTGAAAAATACTGATAGAGTGAGAGCAAGCCAGAGCATCATAAGCCTAAGCTGTGGCTCTGTAAGGGCCTTTGTACTGGACCAAAGAAAACAAACTCTTTTGAAAAATAAAAAGAACTGTGAGGTGCTAATGCTTCCCATTAAATTGTGTATCGCACCCTTTTTCAGTTTGTATTTATTTGATTACACATCCAACAACACAATTAACATCAACAGCAGGATTAATAGAAAACAAGAAGAACAACACATGTTCATGATGCTGAACAACTGTTTTTCTTTGTGCAGAGTGGAAATTCTTTCCCCCCTCAAAAGTTTGCCATAATTTATTAATGTCTCATTCATTGTTGGTGTAATATCATTAACGTCGGTTTGTACTTTTTTTTAGTTGATAAGAATTTAAGTCACTTCAATTTAGCGGATGGTGCCCTGAATGGGGACCCACAGGGGTTTGCATATCACTGCCTGGTATCCATGATGATCTGCACTTTGTTCCTTGAAGTGTTGTTTATCAGGAATCTTTGGCAGATGTCCGAGGGAAATGGTTCACAATCGCTATTGTTTAACGACGGTGAAATTTGGACTTGTGTGCCAAGACAAAAACTGTGGTTTATAAAATTATTTTTGTAGGTGTCACTTTGATAAGGGGGCAGAATAGTTTACTTCAGGTCATGGCCTGATGTGCTTGTATTGACTAATGTTAACAGTATTGTTTGATAAGGAATCATGTGTTAAGACAGGATTTGGGTGGCGGTGCGGAAGAAGATTTAGAGGAATGTATTTTCAATGATTGGAATTAAAATGACAACAGGTTTGTGGTTATGACATGTTGTTACGTGGGTTGGATTTGACTCAAGTAAATAAGTTTCTCGTCCAGTAAACCTTGTTTTCTATTCCAAGAACTGAATAACTTTCTGTTCAGGTGAACCCCGCTCCCATGTCAGACCTCCATGACAAAACTGAGCTCCAAGATATTCAAGCTGTTTTCAAGCCATGGGCTTAGTTTAATCTCAGCCCAGTGTGCATTGTGACCAGCTAGTCCAAACCACCTGAATAGGGGGCTTTATTTGGCTTTAAAGCCCTATTGTCTTGCCCATTTACACATGATAATCACAGCCCATTCAGGTCAATAATGGTTGCCTTGCCATGACTAGGGCCTGTTTGTTGTTTGCTGTGAACTGCTGAATAGTATACAGGCCCCTTTCCCACTCCACACTGCTTCAATGGTTTTTTGTATTGGCTTACATCTAGCCTGCATAGGGCTGGGTTAATTGCATTTTGCCCTCAAGTACTGTGTCAACATGTACCTTGTGAAAAAAGGAGAAAAGAAAAGACTGAGTGGAGAGAGTGGGTATGGCAATCGATGGTACAGACTGAACAAGATCATACGTCTCCGTCTCCGTCTGTCTTAGATGGTGAGAGTGAACCATCGCTAATTTTAACTCAAGGGAGAATGATAAGTTGGTTGGGACAAACATTTTAATGAAAAATATGCTTATGGATGGCTCTGCTCTGTGCATGCTTAATGGAGCCTCTACACAGTACTATCTCAGGCTCAAAATCTTGTTGAAGAGAGTAAACATCTTGGAATAAACAACAGGGCAACCACATTTTCCAAAAAATGTTCAGAATGTATATTGATCCTTCTCTCAAACAGGAAGTGCTCTTATGTTTTTCAGCGCTGGTGCAGAGACAGAAACAAACTAGATATCACACCAAACTGATAGTTTACATCCTACTTATATGTCACACTTACTTGACGCTTCCGAATGACAAAGGATTCGTGGGAACATCTGTTGTGAGATTTCCCTTCTTTGGATACGCCTCCGTCTGCCCACAAAGAAAGATCAATTAACTCACACCAGCTGTACCATATTAATATTGTGTTCTGAGCCTCTATATCTACAGATGAGTTGACTTGAAGTATTGTCTTTCAGATCAATGAATGGAGTAGACAATTAAATGAGCATTTGTCAGACTTTATCGGTATTTGATGTGAGTCTAGACATCAAGGTTTTCCGGTTTTCTTTTGTATTTTCTCATGAGATCCATTTTGGTTAATTTTGAGTTTGCTCACCACCCTGTGATGTTCCAGAATTATCCTCTAGGTTTCCTCGGTCTTCAAACTGTCTAAAAAAATACATGAAAATTTCCACCAAAGGAAGGAAGATAAAATCTTGTTTTTGTTCACACATGAAGTTACCCAACATATCTTGGCTGAGCGAGCTTCTGTGCATCAAACTCCAGTTCTGATGACCAAAGTGTGAGTTCAAATGCAAGACACTTCCCATCACCCAAGAGTAAATGGGTAGGCCTACCTGGGACCATATAGTAAGGCTGTGATTGTGAAGGCAGAGATTGTTCATGTGAATTAAAGGCAGTGGACACTATTGGTAATTACTAAAAATATTTATTAGCATAAACGTTACTTGGTAACGGGTAATGGGGAGCTGTTGATAGTATAAAACATTGTGAGAAACGGCAGCCGTTTCTCACAATGTTTTCCCTCTGAATTAATGTAGTTTTTGAGAAAGAAGTAATTTTCGACGTATTTGATTTTGAGACCTCAAATTTAGAATTTGAGGTCTCGAAATCAAGTATCTGAAAGCACACAACTTGTGTGACCATAGAGTCCTTTCTCTATGTGACAAGGTTGTTTTTTCTTTCATTTTTATCTCGCAACCTTGACAACCAAATGAGCTCAAATTTTCACAGGTTTGTTGTTTTGTGCATTTGTTGAGATACACCATGTGAGAAAACTGGTCTTTGACAATTACCAATAGTGTTCAGTGTCTTAAAAAGCAACCTGTGTGCCTCTTATGTTTGCTGCTTCTGCATACATCTATGGAGTTAAGATGGTTCTATGAATGACCATGTTCATGGCCTGACTAACTAGGGTTTGTAATACTGACAGTGACAGGTGCATTGAGTAGCCCACTTCACTTGGCCTAAAATTGTATAATTAATAACAAATTAGCCTATAATAGACTCTTATCAAGGTGTATAGCCATCTTGAATTTCTACCATTGATAGCATTATCAATGTTACCAAACTGAGTCTGGGAGAACAAAATAGTCTGGTCCCTAATTACAAGATGTTTATTTAGCATGCATTATAATAATAATTATTGTTATTCAATACGAGGAATATGACCAACATGGAGGCAGCACGATAACAGTCTATTTCCATTTATGGTGGTGATTTAGAGTCTGACTTTTTAATTTAGAGGAGACTTCTACCATTTTACATAAATTCAAGTTGGGCATTTTACAAATAGTTTTTGTAATCTTCATGTACTGGTACTCATTTTTCCTTGTGTGTATCGTTGCTGTTGTTGTTGTTGTTGTTTTTTTTAAAAGAGTTTCCCCGCCTTCTTTTGTTGCTTGGTTAGTTTATTACAAATACTCTCCATCGTGACATGCTGCTTTTGGTAAGGAAGGGGCTCTTTTTTTTGCTATGCGCTATTTTTCTCTCTTTTTTAGAAAAACCTTTTTAGCAAATGTTCTCGGAAATTCTACATGGTGCAGCTTTCAATGAATTGTTTTGCCATAAGTGGATGAAATACAATCCGGGAGTAAGATGAAGTCGTTGGGACGAACAAAAGGTGTCAAAGAGAGGAGATTGGGAGGTAAAATTAGACCTCTCAAGTTTCCATCAGACACTCTTCATACAAGACCACAAGAATGGGTTTCTCCCTGTTGAGAGGCTGTGCCAGGATCTAATACCCAGAGTGGTCCCTTTCTCATTAGATCCATGACCATATCACATTCCAGTCTTATTGAAGCCAAACCCCTCTACCCCAAGACCCCAGCTAAGATGTAAATACACCATCAGCAAACAGTCACATAAGGGAGTCCAGGACCTCTGTTCCTTTTGTTGTGATCCATTAGAGTAGGCCATTCAAGGCCTTCTGTCTCCTGTCTTGGTTGTGAGCTTCTCTTTTCGGGGTAACTATAGATGGGGTTGGGGCACTTCAAAGAGAAGAGGGGGGGTGTTTTAATGGGGAATGTTGAGAGTAGATTAGTGTTTCCATACACTGCATAATGAGAGAGAGAATTAATAATCAATGGAGGTGATAATAACCAAGCTGGGCTGGGTATAAGGGACCAACCACACAAACCCTTTTACATCATAAACAGATGTGCACCTAGTGGGGGTAGTGGGTCATGGTGGGTCCTTGGCTAATTCTACCTGCATGGTCCTACCATGAAGGAAGGTTCATACTACAAACAAAATGTTTCGCCAAGGTAGTTTGCATTGTTGTTTAGATAAGTTGGAGGAGTTTAGTGTTGATTTTCTCACATGACTACAGCTTTTTAAATGTGTTTTAAGGTGCTCATGTTAAAAGCAAGAGCAAATATTCCTATTAAAGCTATTACTTGAATGGTAAGGGACAAAAATACTTTGTTTAATTTTATTCTGAAAGATTACTAATACTAGAACCTTGTATTCTGGGAAACTGTTTCCCCTCTGAAATTTTAGTCATATATCAAGAAAAATGTATCTGAAAAGGTTTTTACTGGTGAAAATTGAACAGCTGATTTGGGTTGTTATAACAAAAAATTAGGAAACAATGTGTAAACCAGTACATGCTGAAAACTGTGCCTGTTTTTCCCCACTGTTTTCTCCTGACTGGCACAGCCGCTTGGGTCCAGATTTTCAAATGTTTGTTATTTCAAGGTTGATCACACAAAACATAAACACTGTCTGTGACTGTTTTTGCCAGCTTTAATACTTTAGGCCAAAGAGGGTTTTACTCAGTTGAAAACAATGAAAACAAACCACACATAAAATAGAATTTGTGTGTGTTTTGTGTTGTTTTTCAATACACATTTTTAGTGACCACAAATAATAGCAATAATAATTTATTGAACTTATATTGCGCTCTCGTCAGGTCCAGACTGTTCGAGGACGCATAACAGTAAACAAAAAATTTACCATTCCATAGGAAAATTACACAGGCAAATTTTAACAAAAAAATACACAAGTAAAAATTACCAGAATATAAATCAAAGCCTTATGGTCATAGATCCTCAGCTACGGCCACCGATACGATGCCTCACAAACCCCTCAAAGTAATTAGACAAAGTTAAGTGTTTTTTCTCATCTTCTTCTTGTAGTTTTTTTTTACAGGTGTGTTGTTGAAGTTAATTCTGCCGTTGAAAACTAATGTGCCTAATATCCTATTACTTTACACACTTTTTCCAGGAATCTGCCTACTCACTGGACTTGTTTTCGCCAGTGCTACTCATGACAGTTAATGTATAGACTTAATTAACAAGCTCGCTGTATGCAGAGTTTGTCTGTGAATGCATCTGCATATATTTACTTTGAGGGGTTGTGAGGCATCGTATCGGTGGCCGTAGCTGAGGATCTATGACCATTCTCCAGGCAGTATCAACAGTGATATATTGCATAGCTGATTGGAATGCGTTTTGTAATGTTTGCCCAGCGATTGTGGTTTTGAATGTTTTTGCCATTGGAGCATTTTGTTCTTTTGGGTTATTTGTTCGCTAATAACAGACTCCTGTGTATGCCATAGTGACAGGTGTTAAATGTTGTTTTCTTTTCTACTCTATAAAATCAAATAACCCAAAATACATCTAAAAAACAAAACCTTGTGGATTGACTCAAAGGAAGTTTTAAAAGAAAAGAAAAAACGCTTCAAACAGAAGAAGAAACTGATCATTTTCCCAAAGTTGGACCCGTTAAGAAATGAAATAATTGTAATGTTGAGAAAACAAAAACAAGAGAGGGTTGTTGTTCTGTTTTGTTAATGTAGACCTAGATGCTGCCTTTATGCAAAATTATCAAGGCAGATACAAGTCACCTGTGAAAGTTTCAGTTTAATAAAGTGTCTAGTTGGAAGAAAAATCTGTTAAGGTATGTAGGGCCTACATTAATGAAGAATTTATTGCGTCTCTGACCATATTGAGCTGCATTCAAAACAACCAAAAGGAGCCTTTAGGCGATCTTTGAAGTTTCAAAATTGTGGACATACTTTTACTGATTTTTACTCAACAAAATAATTGTACAACCATAACCATCTTTATACCATTACCAAGCAAGCTTTCAGATAAAAATGACACAAGTTCTTTTTTAGGAGTCAATGCCTAAAAACCCACGTACCTTTGTCGGCTCATGGCTAGACTGTATGATAAGTCAGTAGGCACTGCCTGTTTGTCTGCCGTTCATGCAACAGTCACAGTGCGCTTATACACATGCAACAGTCGTAGGTAGCGCATTGCCACTGACTCACACACACATACTGGGATCGAGGGTGTGTGTATCGTCCCCGTAGCTACACCGCGCTGTAACTACACACCGCGCGTAACAATTACCGTCTTGACTTCAAGACTAGCTCAGTGTCTGCTTTAGAATTATTCACTCAGCAAATGGTGTTTATCTTTCAGCTACTTTTCTAAAAAATGTATTTCCAATTTTAAATCATATCCCACCAGACAGTTTCTCCCACTGCACCTCTCCCTTAATATAGAATGTTTTCTCTATACATGTAATGCATCAACATGTATTATCTAGAATAAACAGGGACCTTTGCTGCCAGGTAAGTTTAGGATTGGGGTTTCAGAATGGCCCAGAATGGTGACCCTCAAAAATGTTGTTAACCCAAATTCCTTACCCTGTGTCTGTCAACACTGTTTCTGAATTAAAGGGAAGGTACATCTTTGGTAATCACTCCTAAAATGAATGGCAGTAAAAGCTTACTTGGGTAGAACATGGAGGTAGAAATAGTTTGTTTTAGAAGTACAGCAGCTCTCGATAGTATAAAGCATTTTGAGAGTCATTTCACTTTGAAAGAATGTAACGGAAACAAAGGGATACAACTTTGAGTGATATGATTCTGGAAAAGTTCAATCGTCTCTAAAACCCAAATTCTGAAGTGTTTACTAATACTATAGCATAGTTCCTTTATGACTAAAACCTGGTGTATTCTTTGGATTCCTATGAACAGGGTTACCTCATGACCTTACTTGTCCTCACCAGTCTGTTTACCAAAGTTTTTCTCAATCACATCACAGACACATAAAACTCAATACCTCACTGGATTTTATGGAGGTCGTCTTGGCACTATTTCTAGAGAGAGAGTTGTTTCTGAATTGCTTGCAAATAGCTTAATGGTCACATAAAACTCAAGCTGGTCAGCTAGCTCTGTGCCCTTGCTCTGTGATGGAAGGATGCTCTGTGGCACCATAGTGCTAGGACTTGGCACCATGCAGCTCCAGAACTACTACTAAGCTCTCTGCTTATAAATTCATGTTGTGTCTATGATATGTGGTGTTTGTATTGGGGACCAGCATGGGGTTGAATGTTCACTGCTTAGGTCTCTCAGCTGCAATGTGTTTTGTGTTCTACAAGGTCAGCAGAAGGCAAGTAATTTACAAGAAGTGGAATATCAATACCAGAGTGTGACTATGAGTTGGTTTGGGACAAAGGGCTGGTGTTGAATGTGTAGACAATTATAACTGACCTGTTGTGTGCTATGATCCCCTGCCAAGGACTGCCAATCCCCCTTTTGAAAATGGCACAATTGTGGTTTTAACTTTCTTATAGGCCAAACTGTGGCACACAATCTCAGACAGTTCTTTTTTTCTTTTTTTTTCACAGAGAGTGGTACTGTCTATATCAACAGTCTGGTTATTTCTGGTTAAGTTGCATGCTATATTTTGCAATTTTCTTCATCCATGAAATTAGCTCTTCAAGAAAATAAAGCCGTGGTTTGCCTCAGCAGTAGCTATAGGGCAAGACCAAGTTTTGCAGTCAATTGCCATGGCTGTAGTGAATTCTTTTTGAAGCAAATAGTCATAGATATATATAGTCCTTTTCATTTGGAACGGACCATCTTGACACAAAATATAAAAGGAGCTGATTTGGAGAACCAGAAGAAAAACTTTGTTGGTTTTAGATTAGAAGATCCGGATTCAGAATACTGTGGGTTTTGCAAAGTGTTGAGACGAGTGTACAAAAAAA
Source organism: Asterias rubens (assembly GCF_902459465.1). Lineage (NCBI taxonomy): Eukaryota > Metazoa > Echinodermata > Asteroidea > Forcipulatida > Asteriidae > Asterias > Asterias rubens. The sequence continues at coordinate 2,857,331 of NC_047067.1, forward strand.
GAAAATATCCACTTTGCAGGAAAGTCAGTGTAGTTGAACTAACTTATGAATTTCTTCTAAACTGGATTTAAAATAATGTACAATTTGTTCTCGCCTTTGACTTCAAGCAAAACCTGTACTTTACTAGGTCTTGCGTGACTTACAGGTAAAGCTGTTTATTTCACCTTTTCAGCGTTAATATAATTCACTCGCTGTCAATCCTAATAAACAGCCTAGGAGGTACACTCTCTAGCATTTAGAAACGATGCACTTAACACTTGACCATGCCAGTAGCAAGAAGACTGATTTCATTATCTGTGTTACCCTGACAGCTCAGGGTGCACAGGGGGCATTTTAATTTGTAAATGTTCCACGTTGTCAATTGAAGGAAAATACCAGCAAACCAAAATGATTTATGAAATTTGTAATGGTTCCATTGGATAGCCATCCATTAGATAGCTCAGTGTTAAGTGAAAACCAAATGTCCTTGGGGAGAAGTCGCTTTGTATAATATCCATCTCAACTCATGAGAACTTCTTTATTTCCGTCTGATAAGTTTGAAGATAATCTGAATTGTTGGTTTTGATTGGTTTTATCATTCATACATCCTTCATCCATTAAACATCCAGACGATTTCCACAGGGACGATGTCATTGTTGTTTTTTTTTTTCTTTTTCTTTTGTTAAAGGGAATGGCTTTTGATTGAATATAGCATTTGTAAGTTCACTTCCCTCTCCCTTGTCACCTTGAGTCTCTGCACTTGCTTTGTCTCATTATAGATGCCATGTCCATGAACAATTCATTCAATGTCTTCTGATAAAAATTTCTCTTTGAAAGTGATATTATGCTTATTAATAATAGTAATAACTTTGAAAAGTGTAAGCAATTGTTCAATGGGGTACAATTAAAGATCACTTGTCTAACACTTTTATCTCCTATTATGTTTAACTTGTATACCCTTGTTTGCTATTTCTGCAGAATGTTTTTCATTTTCCTCAATCATGGCGAATGAAACATAGGGGAAATTCATGTGGATAATTTATTTACAGTTTCTTTTTATAGGTCTAAACCAATATTTTGTATTTGTCCATAGGTTATTAAGACTCAGGCCCTATATATTTAATTTGACGTAAGAAACATTTTTAATTGTGCTCGTGTCAATCAAAATATTTGAAGCGAAATTCGTATGTATATTTATTCTCAGTTTCTGTTTTGGGTTTGAACTGAGCAGTGGCTCTTTTGGATTTTTATCTGTTTAGGCAGCCTCTTGGTCCAATCTTAATTTGTATACCCTTATCTGCTATTCTGCAAAATTTTCTTGAGGCGGAATGCAACCTTTTCATGTATAGCGAAATTCATGTGGATAATTTATTTGCAGGGTGGGTATGGGGTTTGGGGGGGGGGTGAGCTTTGAAAAATCTCACGCAAAGCTGGCTTCTGGACTTGGCATCTCTGTGTACACTATTGGTAGTTGTCAAAGAGCAGTCTTCTCACTTGGTGTATCTCAACATATGGCTAAAATAACAAACCTGTAAATCTCGTCGGAGTTGCGAGATAACTATGAAAGAAAAAAACACTCTTGTCACACGAAGTTGTGTGCTTTCAGATGCTTGATTTCTAGGTCTCAAAATCAAATTTGTGTAAAATTACTTTTTTTCTCCAAAACTAGGTCACTTCAGAGGGATCCGTTTCTCACAATTTTTTATACCATCAACCTCTCCCCATAACTCGTCACGAAGAAAGGTTTTATGCTAATAATTATTTTGAGTAATTACCAATAGTGTCCACTGCCTTTAATGCATCTCTTTCAGCCTACTATCCAGTCTTAATTTGTATACCCTTATCTGCCATTCTGCAGAATTTATGTACTCTCCCACTCTCATGCCGAAACTCTCTCTCATGCCGATTGAAGTAGGGAAATTACTGCCAATAATTCGCAGGGTATGAACTGATGAGCAGTCACTCTTGTGTATTTTGTGTTCTATTTAGTTAATTCATCTCTTTCTGTATCTGGTAAAAATACACAAGAGTCTTAATTTGTGTACACTTATCTGCTATTCTGCAAGATGTGTGTAATTTTCCTCATGCCGAATGAAACATTTATATGGAAGTTCATGCTATGGGTATGAATTGAGCAGCCATTCTTGTAAATGTTTATCTGTTTAGTTAATTCATCTCTTTCAGCCTCCTTGTCCAACCTGTCTGTATTTTTCTTTGTGCCGAATGAAACATTTATAATGAAATTCATGTTGATAATTTATTCACAGGGTATGAACTGAGCAGTCACTCTTGTGTGTTTTGATCTGTTTAGTTAATGCATCTACTTCAGCCTTTTGGTCCAATTTTAATTTGTAAACCCTTATCTGCTATTCTACTTTTTTTTTTTTTTTTTCTTGTGCCGAATGAAACATCTATAATGAAATTCATGTTGATAATTTATTCGCAGGGTAAGAACTGAGCAGTCACTCTTGTGTATTTTGATCTGTTTAGTTAATTCATTTCCTTCAGCCTCCTGGTGCAGTCTTACTCATCCTCCAGTGTATTTGGTTGCATCCTCATCCTCACACCATCTCTTAACAAATACAGCTCTCTCTAAACTTAGCATATAACCCTATCGCATGTATCTATTACAGCTAGTCGATACACTCCAGCAGAATGAATCATGCTGCAGTATGTCTTATGATATGTGTCCAACAAACAACAGATGTAATCCGTTTCTGAGTTTCAGTACAAGTGACAGATTATGATCCTATCTTGTTTTAATGGACTGATTAAGACCTAGTGGTGGTTTTTTATATTCCAGCCGTGTTTCTGTAAAAGCTCTTAGCAGTCGGAGATGCCACGAGCAGGCTTACGCCTGATTTTACATGCAGCGACCTGTCACACCCTGTAGACCGCGCAAATACCATCTTAGAAAAATCCTTTCGCAAAGATTTTGATCTGTCCTTCCCCTTTTGCGGATTATCCAAATAATGAATCTGCGCCCAAATCTGCGATAGCAATCAAAAACCTTGAAAGAAGAAAAAAAATGTGAAAGTCATTCTGTGTGAATTCGGTATAATACACAGCTTGAATTAAATCTGCCCTGTTGAGCACGCCTCAATACAACACAGAGCAGCAACCTTTCAGCTCGTCTCATTCTCCCCTTGGCCTTAGTCATTCACTCTCGACGTTGCACGACGATGATCGTAACACTTTTAATTTGGCTGCAGCAGTTGAATATAATCACATGAGTCATCTTGCTGAAGTGCTCGTTAAAATGTCCAGGTATTTGTCGAGTGAGAGACCCAGTCGTTGATATGAATGTAAATTCTCTCTTTTCGCCCGCGTATATACATTTATTTGTTTGTACTTGACCATGCCTCGTGTCAGTTGGGTGGATTTTGTGTTTATTTTTAATATTGGTTTAACCTGAATAAAACTCTTGTGTTTTTTTTGTGTTTTTTTAATGGAAATTGAAAATTCTCCACGCATAATGCATTATGTAGGCTAGGGAGATGCTAAATATTATTCGATTTTTGTGTTCTTCTTTCAACTATTGTGTTGGCGATCCTTTTCTCATTGATCCTGCGATTGTGTAATTTTTTTATGTTTTTATTTTGTTGCTTGCGAAGGAAATTTATCAAATTAGATCTAATACAGCAGATTTGAGTACAAATTGAGATTTTTTTTACATATTATTTTGTAAGTTTGATTGCAGCAATACCGAGACTGAATGTAAAAAAAAAACATCTCCTGAGTAAGGCTGTAAGAGGAAATAGCCTGGCTCTTAGTAATGACCACTGCTATCAATAAAGGATAACAACAATGTGATTGAAGCAGGATTGAAGCAGGATACATGTCTATATTGATCATCCGCCCATTTATAGAGACTTAGGTAATAAAACCATAATGTATCAAAGCGACTAAAATTTCAGTAAACAATTTTCTGTGAAGAAGAACGTTGGTTTCCCAGTCAGGAAGCCGAGACCTAAGAGAGCCTCTTACAAATCAATGTCTGCCAATAACCATTTCACAGCATTGCAGTAAATTTCCAGCATTTGAACATGAATGATTTAGGGTGTAATCGCACATGCTCTTCAGTCGGTGTGAACCACTGTAAGATGATGAAGAGCAGACCGATGATGAGGAGGATATGAAGGCACCATACCAAGAGTCTTCCCATTGATTGCTTGTTTTGGACGCAACGTAATTATCCTCCAAATCAGAGAGCTGGAGAAAGACGAGAGATGGAGAGAGAGGGGGATCTAATAGACTGGCATCCTGTGTTAGAATCAATAGCACCTGGGAGTAGTAATCAAATAAGACTTTGTCTCACGTCTTCCATGGCCTCTGTACTCTCTCTCGATGATTCTCTTTCAGGAGGAGAATGAAATATGAAAAAACTTAATTATGTTTACGGCGTTTGTGTTATGGTTATGTTCACAAATATGCTTTCCTTCGTTTGATTGACATGTTTGAGTCTGAGGTCGTGTTTTTGTGGGAAAGATGGTTTGAGTCATCATGATGAGACGATAGAGTCTCTGTATACCTTGTGTTCTATTGTTGTCTAATTTGATTAAGTGCTGAAGGAATAATAAGTTGGTTGTCTCCTCAAAGTACATAGACCTCTCATAGGGATTCGTATGGCATGAAGGTTTTGTCCTTGTTCATCTTATAATTTGTTTTTACCCTCCCACATATGTGTGACATTGTGTGATGATGGCAAAGTATAACTTTGATTTCTGGAACAGTTTGAATGTTCAATCTCAAACTTATGATTATACAATATAAACTAAAGGTGCATGGTTCCTTTTTGAGATATTGCTAAAAAGAATCCGGAGCGAATTATTATGTCCAGACAGAACAATCTGAGAAGCATTATTATGGTAATGCTCCTTATACTGAGTTTTGGGTGGGAGACAAACCCACAACATTTGCATTGCTGGAAGAAGATGTCTCAAGGTGTTAACTATTTTTATGAGAATTGGAAACTAGAGAAACTAGCTTTTGTGGCTACATTTTAATAACATGTAAATTTGTTTTGCAGACAAATTTGCAGAAAAGCTACTCTTAGGGGAAAGGAGAGGAAGAAGAATCTCATTTCATACATATTTTTTTTAAATTGTCTTGATGGGACATGCAGCTCTCTCGGTAAATCCTCTGAAATTTAAAACCGATGGTGCAGGGGTGCTGGGGAAGCAAATTTTTGTTCCCTGAACCTTTCGGGCAGTGTACATGGAGTTTAACCAATCATCTTTACCGAGTGGTTCAGTGACACCATTAACACAGCCTCGCGCTCTGATTGGCTAAACTCCACGTACACTGCCCGAAAGGTTTAGGAGAAGAAAAAAATCGCGCTGGGGAAGGGATAGCTATACTCTTCAGACCAAAGGTGAAGTAAAGAAAATGAAATTGAGACCTTTTGTGTGGTCTCAAATTTTACCTGTGGTCATGTGAGAAGTAGCCTTCTTGATGGTGCCGCCATCTTCCTTCTCTATCATTCACACCAAATTAACCAAATTGAGGCTTGAGGAGAAAAAATAGTCTGGTTCCTTTTAGGTATACTAAGAATCAGTACAAGCAACTGCTATCACACACAGGGAACATGACACAATAGTGGGATTGGAATCATAATAATGGTCCATAGAGGGACATGTATTAAATAACAGGAACCAGGGAGGGAAAAAGCTACTTGGGATTGCGTGTAAGGGAGCACCTTATGGGTCAGGCAATTGCATTGTGGTCACACTGTAATCAGATAAGAAAGACAGAACCATTCATGGAACTAGGTCACACTGGTTGAATTGTCATCGACTGCCGAGCTCTTTGATTCAGTAATAAATTGACATCCGGATGTAAGAACCAAACAGAGCGTGCTCAGTGTGCAATGTCTTGAAAGATGCATTTAATGAAAGGGTGGACGGGAATGTTTTACAATGTGGCAGACTTGGCCAATTTTATAGTGGCCGGGTTTTAATCTTGAGGAGAACTTCTCTCAGCTCTCCCCAATATATGAGGGTGATAGGAATATCAAGTGAGGCGATGAGAATCTTATTTAAGAATTGTTCTCACGGAATGGTCGAGGAGACTTAAAGAATCTTCAATGATGAAATCATACAAGTGGAAATGTTTGGCCCTGTGTCAAGATGATAACTAAAGGAGTATGGTTGATGGGATGCTATATAAGTCTGTCATTGCTTGTCTAGCTGATTGAACAGAAGCAGAACTAGTCTGTAATTCCAATAAAACCTAATGTTCTTGTGTTTTGACATTAAGAGGCTCCAGAGCTCCATAAACAAATATTTTGTGAGAGAATTATGAGTGACCTGATAAAAATATTTGTACAGGCTTCCCGGCGTTATGTCAACAATCATTCCCAGAAAACAAAAATCTGATGGCCAGATGAATTCACTATAAAAGAAGAACCACAGGTTATATTTGTCATCATGAAAGTACTTAGTCTTTATTAAAGGAAGACAAAATTAACAGTGGGGAAGGATGCTCTAATCCTTTGCTTGAACGAGTTACCCTACCAACTATAAACTCTAAAACACCACTAACTCACTGTGAGAATAATCTCTATTAATTAACAAGATTTTTTAGCTTTTTAACTTTTATTAAAAGTGGTCTTTCCTTACTTGTTTCCTTTTTTCAGGCATGGTGTTCTTCCTTATTAAATATGATTTATGATGTGGGCGGGAATGTTTTACAATGTGGCAGAAAAAAGGGGGGAAAAAACAGAAAATGTGATTCTAATCCTGAAAGATCTCATGCAGGTCAGCCCTTGTACTTGATAAAATATTCCAATTCTTTTTTCAAAGGACCAAACATCATGCCTGTTTCTTTCAGTATCATTTGAGGATTTTTTACTTAATACTTTTGCCTTTTTATTTCCCTTCTTGTTCATTGTCTATCTATAAAACAATCATTCTCTTCTTTTCCTTCCAATCCCTTCCAATGAGGCCCCATCCATCCATCTGTTATCCTACATACCAGCCTATGGTGGACTTTGATCTATCTCTAGTCGAACCAAATTCTTGGCTGGTTTTTAATGGTCTCTAATGACTGGAAAGCAGACATAAGATGACCTCCAGGCAACAAGCTGGGTCATTAGCAGACAGTAAACCTCTCTGTTATTCCTGACCTAGATATCAAAGTTATGTACACACACTCCAAGCATTTTCTCCCAAGAAAAAGCCCTGATTCTTTTTTTGTTGTAAGACTTTGTCCAAATAATATTATCAGAGTTCAAGGTTATTTTTGGTTTAGGTTGATGAGAAAGCTTGACTAATTGGTTGGAAAGGAGGGTGTATTGTTACAAAGAAAAAAATAATCTTTGACTAACAAAATATCAAACTGTTTGTATGTTAATGTTGGTCAGTGAATTGCCAACTGAACTTTGGAAGAGGTCAAGAGAAATAGTTTTAATAACCACAATTTTTTATTATTTTGCTAACACCAGGGCGGCACTTGCATGGGATGATTTCATCCGGCAATTTTGCTTAGCAAAATAGTTAGACTGTGAATGTGTTTTCTTCATAATTGAATGTTGATAGTGAGTAGCAACTGATACATTTTGCTCAGCATTTTTCTCTGTGGTATACAACAAAACCACTCAATGACTTGTTTACGATATTTTTTACTTTTCAAACAATATAGAGTAAGACTTAACACATTGTCATTGCAGCGTTGAACCAAATTGCAAAAGTACAAATTGCTTAGCATTTTTCTCTGTTATACAAGGAAACCGCTCACTGACTTTTTAAGGATACTTTGGACTTTTCAGTCAATATAGAATATAAGACATGTCATTGCAGCATTGAACCAAACTGCATGAGCCTAAGTCTATAATAAGCAAAATTACAATCGAAGTCCTCGATCAAAAAACAATATGTAGTGATTAATCTAGACATGCACGGTCACGGAACGTGCAGTGGAAATCTAAATAACGTTTCAATCTGAACTCGCTCGTGAAAAATACATTTGAAATTCAATAGATGTCTTCTTGTTTAGTGTGTGAGGAGGTAGTAATGGGGAGAAATCCAGCCCATCAGTAGTCAAAGTGAAGTACAAGCCGCAGACCATCGCTGAATATCTGCAGAGTACCGGGTCATGTGCATAATTGCCTGATTGATGCTGTCGGTAACCGAAGTCCAACGGCAATTGCTGGGGTAAACACAAAGGCTACGGTTAACTCAGGGCCCGAGATTTCTTGGGGAGATTGCAGCGGTTATTTACGTAGGGGGCTGTCGGCTTCTACAAAGTGACCATTCACCCAGGAGAAAATTTCAACATGCAACAGTAAATGAAAGACTCTAGAATGCATTAACCATCGCTTTGCTTGTGGTGGCGGTTTGGTTTTTAATGCTGGATTGAACTCTGTAAGCTGGAAAATTTGCCAAATTAAAACGATCGCTTCCGATCGGAATGTTTTTATTTTTGTTACAAGGACGTGCAATCTATTATTCATAGGATCATGACATCAATTTGTTATTTATATCAACATTAAACATCTTGAAGTTCATTCGATGCAAAGTTTAACACATCAATGTCTCTTATTTTCACTGTTTCAAAATCATGAACTCCAACTTAAATTGTTTAGTATTCCCAGAGTTTCAAATCCTTCTGAGAATTCAGAACTCTTTGTAGTGTCATTGAAGCCTTAAGAGTATTTGCCAGAGGCACTCTCCCTATAATTGATATAATTTGCTGGGATATTTTGCATCAAGGCTATTTATATTAATAACTAGAAGGTGTTTATTCAGTGGACGATATGCTCTGACATGTCCCTCGGATAATGATTTAAAAAACGGATTGTTATTAACATTATCAGGGTATCAGAATTTAAACATATTTTTTAAAATTGCTATAAGTTTGCTCCATCCTAAAATAATTTTATTTTATTTTATCAATTAGGGTATAAAAACTCTTGCCTTCTTGGTGTGGATTCAGGAAATGTTTAAACAAATTGCATTATTAAGTTGTCAGATTCACCTTTTTATCATTTCTACACCCCCCCCCCAATCTTAAATGTTGTCAAAGTAAGAACAAAAAATAATAAATATAACCTAATGTTTTTTATTTGTTCACAGGTTGGTGGAATCAATGGTGTCTTCATTTCAAAGTAGTGGATGGAAACTAATTTATTCTTCCAAAAATCAAAGTTTTTGTTATTTACGACCTCAATTTTTGAAGAGGCTGTCTTTGTCCTATTCAGTTATACATTCAATCAGAACCCAATGCATTATGTAGCTTGAGTCGGATTCAAATAATGAATCCTTTGTCTTTGCCTCAATATACATTGCCAAGCACTAACGATCAGCCCTCTCGTTAATTAGACAATTTTAATTCCATTAGAGGCCTCCCCATTATGCATGTCATGAAACTTCCAATCAATTAATGAAACCTTTGCACTGTTCACTAACTAAACATGGGCATAAAACGGCTTCACGTTTTATCGACCATTAACGACTTATGGGGATATAGCTTGTTTACCAAAGTAACCTCCGTTTCATTTGGGAATTATTTCGACCCACGGACTGTTTGGTGATATCCTTTGTAATGTTGAAAAATGAACTGTCATTGTGTCAGCACATGAAACCATTAGCTGTTTTATTGCACATTAAAAGGTCCCCTATGGGATGGGTACCTAGCCATGCATGCTGGTATGTTTTCCCCACAGTATTTATGACACATTAATGTGTTTTTCTGCATAAAACTCTAGTACCCTTTAAACATTATTCCTCCAATTTTTGTTTTATAACCCTTGCTCTAATTACGCCAAACACACAGATGCACACTGTCAATTACTCTAGTAACTGAATATGTGAGTCTGCCAGAACGATTTACAGAGATCTTTGTCTACACAAATTACCGGCCTTTTTTGATAGGTGGAGAACCTTAATGGGTTCAAATTAAACATGTATGGCCCATTTGTCAGACAAATCTGCTCATGCACAAACACCGTTGATTTAAAAATACATGTTCTAAAAAATTCAAATATTTGAGGATGAGCTATAGATTCACATGTAGGCCTTTGTTATTTCATGTATGGTTGATGCCACCAAACATGAGAGCACTGTCTGCGACTATATTGTCATCTCAACCAATCCTGATATTTGGTTCAATTTCTGGTTAAATTGAGTATATAATGTCTTTGATGTGGTGCTGTGATTAACATCTATTCAACATCAGTAAAACACATAGTCAATATTTTTAAAAATGGTTTTGAAAATTGTGATTAATTTCTTCTCAGTTTCCCTGTATTCTTCACATGTTAGACTCTATGGATCAATAACTCTACATCTTAATCTTTACTTTTCTCACAGGAATCAAAGTTGTTTTCGTTTCTTTTCTAGACAGATGAAGTTCGACATGAAATGTGACTTGTATTTAAGTGTTTCTTTAGTCACGCAGGAATCAGCGAAGCAAGCTGTGCCGGCACCGCATTCGCACATAAGAGATTGCGACTAAATCCTTGAGTGTCGTAGCTGTAAATGATTTGCCAACTCAAATTGAGCAATTTAGCAAAACAGCGAAGCACACAGCTGGATGCGAAGGAAAGTTGAGAAGTCCCTGGACTGATGCAAGAGGATGAGGAAGATGAGGTAAGTTTCTTGGGGTGGAGGGGAGATTGATTGAGACAGAGGCCCTGCATCTCTTGTCATCTTGGAATGTCTCATCAGGAATGAATGATGCAGACTACACAACATTGGTTATTGATAACAGATGGAAGATAGCTTGAATACTGGAGACACTGTGAGATGAGAAGAGATGCTTTGAATTTTAGCTCTTTTTGTTAAAGTTACTATGTCTGTCAAACAAAACTTTTAAGAATCGTAGAGGAATCTTATAGGAATTAAGGCAGTAAGAAAAAACATTATTGTCTAAAGGCTTACTGATGATGAATTTCATACCAGAACCAGAGAAAATAATGAAAGAAAAAACACCCTTTTCACACGAAGTTGTGTGCTTTCACATGCTTGATTTCGAGACCTCACATTCTAAATCTGAGGTCTCAAAATCAAATTCGTGGAAAATTACTTCTTTTTCGAAAACTACGTCAATTCACAATGTTTTATACTATCAACCTCTCCTTATTACTCGTTACCAAGTAAGGATTTATGCTAATAATTATTTTGATTAATTACCAATAGTTTCCACTGCCTTTAATTGAGCCTTTAAAAATATAAGAAAGAAAAGAAAAACTGAAAGGTGAGAAAATGAAGTTGTTAATTGTCAAACACCATTTACAGTAATTATAATTATGTGGTTTTAGTATAAACTGAAAATACCACAGGTTTGCCTAAAAGCTTGATCATCTGAAGTAAAAAAAACATTCAATTAAAAAAAAACAATGTTAGTAATAATTCTACCAGATTTTTGAGAAGTGTCACTTGGATTTATCGTCAACTGAGTACAAAACCGCTACGATGAATTATGACCATCCATGGTCGCCTCCATAGTCGACTTGGAAGGAAGGCTTCTTCAAGAAGCCTGCCAGCCTCCTCTCCATAACATACCCTCACTCATCATCACTAGGGTTGTTTTGATTCTTGGTAAAGTGCCTTGATACAGCCATGATATAACTCACAGATTTCAGAGGAGAGAAAACAAATTGACTTTGATATCATTTAGAGGGGTGGGGGGGGGGGAGATTCAATTTACATATGGCTATTGGTACCTCTATAATACTATATCGGTTGTCACCGTATAATCATAATAGCTATTTTGACAGACGAGAGAAATAACTAAATTATAGAATCTTAAAAACAGATGTAGATTTTACAAAATAAAATAGATGTATAAATGGAAACACCATTTTAAATATGGTGTTCCCATTCAAGTAATTGTCACTGCCTCTGCATATTATATGCTAAACGTATTGTGATGTTGTGCCTGATTTATAAATTACAAAGTTATAGTCTGCTGATGTGTGTTGGCACTTGATCAAGAAAACAAATGATTGGCTTTATTCTGAAAGTGCACTGGTCATAAACATCATCTAAAATATTGTCAAAGACAAGTAAATAAGTTTTTAAAGAACCCATAAATCACCATTTTGATTGCCGCAATTTAGATAAGCAGATAAAATACACAACATCAATGCATAGGTGTATACTTGTTAAAACAAAATATTCTTTATCATTGATGCAAATTTAACATTCATTAAAACATCACTTTCAAAACATTATTTATAAACAAATGTTTGGTTGTTTTCACTAAAATAAAAAACTCATAAATTGTTAAATTTATCACAAGTTGATTGAATGGTGTGCTTTTGAAAACCAGAAAAACAAAACAACAATCATGTAATAAAGAGACTTCTCCGTATCATGGTGCCACCATCTTTTTGTTATTCCAGTCAAATGTGTAATCAAACTGAGGCTGGAAGGGAAAATAGTCTGGTCCCTTTTGTTTGAAACATGGAAAAAAATTCTGATCAGTGGAACTCTGTGCCTCTGTTTCAGGATTCAATTTCTATTTTGTTACAAATATTATTATCTCATGTGGTCCTATCAGGGATATTTTGTTGGGAAGACATTAATTCACATAACAAGTGAAATGTCTAGTACAAAACTGCACTTCCAACATCCCAGCAACTCAGCGCAGCGAGCAGCACAGGTGTACAGATTTGTCTACACTACCCCTTTAACATTCAAGTTGATTTCTCTGGGTTACAGCATGTTCAATTCATGATGCATTGCGACAATGTGACCCAGAAGCGGATGTAATTACTGCAGAAGCATTCTTACCTCGGCTTTCTCTTGGAGACCATTCATTTTAAAGTTTAATCGCCTCCAACCTACATGACCCCCTTCAGCGAGGGAAAGGGTATACATTGGTTGATGCTGAGACTTTTTTTTCTTTCTCTGAGCAAGATTTATATATAAACCTAAATAAATAGTTTTATGAAAATAAACAAATATTCTGATTTATGTGATTTGCAATCATTCTAATGTTGAACCCATGGGAGCTAAAAGAAAAATATTGAAAATTCTTTTTGAAAATACATTCACCTTTTTATGTTCAACCAATTTTCTTGGGGATAGTATTGAAAGACTATGTCGGTGTGAGGAAAGGTTTGTGCGACCAAAGTTTGTCTAGTGCATGCAGTGCAGTTGGTTGCCTCAAGATTGCCTGTAAAAATATCTTGTGCGACAAGGACCACAAAGGTTGTGTCATATGTTTCAGACATGGCCTCATCTGTGACTTTTTCCCTTGCTATAGCCATAACTGTTGCTACAGCTATGGCTGTGGTGATTGTTGCCACAGCTACGGCTTTGACTGTTGTCACAGCTATGGCTCTAATTGTTGCCTCTTTACTGTTGCAGACGACAAGTTCAAGGAACTTATAATCCATTTTTTTTCAATCCAGATCATTTCTAGAGTAATTTATTGTTTGTTTTCTTTAGGTTTCTTCAGCCATCGAAAATGAAGGGTTCAGTGAGAAAACAATGAGCGCTTTAAGGCTAATGACTCATCTTTGTTTTAAAACTTGTTCTTTGTCTTAGCTGTGGTTGAGCAAGAACCCTTATTCCTTGCCAAGCACTCCCCACTAAATATATTCTAAAAATAGAAGCTATGTAACAGCATCATTCTCAGACTACAGTATTATTCTCTAGTACTATTTGTCACATTTATGCATCATCCCTCACACTTAAACCTTCAAAACAAAACCATAAAGCAAGTGCGGACATACGTTCTCAATCCATGCTTTTCTAGAATTTCTGATTATATCTCAGTTTACAGGTAACTTCTTCATCTGGGAGAGAGACTTCAGCATGTCATAACCTTGTCTTGGGCCAATCCTTGAAGAACATTCATGTCTGGTTGAGATAGAGAGAGAGATGTCTGGGAACCATGGTAGTACATGAGGTAAGATAGCCATCATTCACTCATCACATTCCTCTAAGGGTAAATCCATGCTGTTCTCTTTACCTGATTTCTCCATCGAGACTGCTGTCTGGAGACCTAGTCTTCTGTCAAGACGCACATCTGAAAATGTACTTTTGGCTAAAGATGTCTATTCCTCATCATTTCATTTAGAGGCTTTCTATGAAAGAACAATCACTGTGTGTATTTTTGGCAATCAGGCGGTGCAGACTTGGTCTCCTGACAAGGTGCTACTGAAAGTGTACATTTGGCTAAAGATGTCTTTTCCTCGATCAATTCATTGAGTTTTTATTATGAAAAAACAAGCACTGGGTGTGTTTTTGGCAATCGGGCAATACCCTTGCCTGTATACATGTGAAAAATACCTATACTCTAAGAAGTATGTGTACAGTGCTCACTATGATAATTGTTTGAATGCATTATGGCACATGTATTCAACATGTAGAGGAGTTGAAAGTTGCACAGTAGTCTAAACTCCTATTGGTCACAATAGTTCCAAAGGAGGGGCCACGAAGCACTTCTAGAAGATATACATACTGTAGCATGGATGATTGTGAGGTTTCGTTACACAACTTGGCGTCTTGACAGAAGACTACATCACACCCAGTCCATGCTGCTCCATCTTACAGCGCCTTGACCTGAATGTCAGTGCTGGTACTCTGTATATGTCAATGATATATTCCTTATATGTACCACACCTCAAGTATGGGGGGATCGAGAACAATATTTTCCCCTGGGGGCACGCTCAAATAGGACCCAAGCTTTCCAGCAGGGTGGTATGCATAATACATTAATATTTGCACCTCTTTCAGTTCTACATCAATGTTCATTTTCTGGTGATAGGTGGCCCATTGAGTTTGTGTGTGTGATATGCCTGAAGGTATGTAGGGTCTATATGGGGAATGCATGGCGCCGGGACGGGGGTCAAAGGTCATTCAAGATGGAGATGAGAGATCTCTGGTTGCCATAGTGATATCATGTGCAGTGGGTTGATTTCTAAAGGAGGGGGAAATGCACAGCTGTTTTGGTTTTAACTCAATAGGAATTTGATGAACAATTTGTCAAAATTTATGAGTCTGTTATTCATCTGAAGCACATAAAGTAAATTGAGAGTGAACACTTGTGTATTTTATTCTCAATCAACTTATTGGTGTACTGTTTCACTGACCTGAATGACTTGGGTGTTCTCATCCAAATAAGGAAGGTAGTTTGTCTCTTGACCAAATGCATCTTTTGTAAGGTTGATGTGATTTTTGATTTGATATACTTTTCCAAAGTGAACAGTTATAGTATGTTGATAAAAAGCTTGGAGGAAGGGCGTCATGGCCAAGCGGTTAAGAACATCGTAAGTCACAGGAGTGTGGTGGGTTCGAATCCGGTTTGACTTGTGTGTCCTTGAGCAAGACGCTTTACTATAGTTCATTCTCTCAACCCAGGGGTGTAAATGGGTACCTGCGAAGGTAGAGGTTGATATTTTGTTTGAAAAAGCCTGTGGAGTGCCACGGCAGCTTTAGCTGTATACTCGCCGGGGAGCTGAGAAAGATTGAAGGAATGTTATTGCCCAATGACCAGGGCACTAATGTTAAGCGCACTCATTCGGTTATTGTAAAATGCGCTAGTTATTATACAACTAGTTATTATTATTATTATAAGGAAGATGAATGTTACATAATGTAGTTGGTGAAGGTAGGGCCCAATTTTCAAGGCGCTGCTCATGCCATATTCTGTGCTTCTGATCACCACTCTCTGGGCTAACCTTGTTGGCGAAGAATGCCTAGTAACGTGAAGTACTCACGCAGACAAGCCAAAATTTCCCGCCAAACCGCGAAATATTTTGTAAAGCGCTGATTCTTTGCTTATGGTAAGCAAAGCCATGAAATTGTTCCCAGCTTGTGATCAAATATCCAGTAACATTTACACAGATAGCCACTGGCATCTGTCATTTTGTCTTATCACCATAGATAACTTGTCTGCAGGATTCTTGATGATGAGGTATCAACTGAAATTCTTTCTCATCATATCTAGGATTCAAGATTGGTGGTCTGGCATCTGTGACAGTGCTCCTCCATATGGTATGAGTCAATGAAATTCCAATGGTGAGTGCTCATCGGACTTCCGACTCTCTTGTCTCACGATGCGAGCTGAGACACATTTTAAGATAAGCTTAGCAGGATGAGATGGATAAGATGTAAACTAAACATTCTCGGTCCATTAGTAAGATGTCTTGGAGCTGATGACAATATAAGGAGTTAGAGGAGATGGGTTTTGCATTTGTATAAAGGCACTGGACGCTATTGGCATTTACTCCAAATAATTTTGTTTATAACAACTTACTTGGTAAATAGCAATGGAGAGCTGTTGATAGTACAAAACATTGTGAGAAATGGCTTCCTCTGAAGTAATGTAGTTTTTGAGAAAGAGGTCATTTCCTCACTCAAATCTGAAAGCGCACAAATTTGTGCAACAGGGGTGTTTTTTCTTTCATTATTGTCTTGCATTTTTGATGACCAATTGAGCCAAAATTTTCACATGTTTGTTATCTTTAAGCATATGTTTGGATACACCAAGTGAGAATACTGGTCTTTGACAATTACCTAATGTGTCCAGTGTCCTTAAACATCTGTCACTTTTGTGGTTTGAAGTTATTTGTATTGCAGGTTTTAGAGTTACAGACCATTTGCCTATGTTGCCCTTGTCTTGTCCTTGCCTATGTTGCCCTTGTCTTGGCTCTGTGGTGTTCATGTCTTGTCCTTGTGATGTTCTCCTCCTAAAGACAAGATAATTCTCCAAGTGACTGTACTCTTCTCCGGGAATGTGGCCTTGCTTCGCAGGAAAGCAAAATTCCAGTCTTGTCATTATCCATGTGTTGACAAACTGAATTAAAGATATTTGTTTTTCACAAACCATATACTATGAAGGGTTCGGCTAGATATGTTGTGAGTAGAAATAAAGATGCTGGCCTGAATCTATAAATACTTATGACAGATCTGTGCAATGAAAACACTTTAGGTACTTTGGGGGGGGGGGTGTAAAAATAATCCATTTAAGGGGAATGCCCTTCCACATGAAATAAGTGTATAGGTTAAAAGAAACTGTGGGAGTTCATTAACAAAACATTAATCACTAAGATGACACTGAAGATTCATTTTCACATGCTTAGCTGAGCTAGCCAGTGGGACCAGTTAGCCTGCTGTTTCACTAAACGCAGACTTTTTCACTAGACAATATTTTATATGAAATAGGGATGCTCTTGAACACTTATCTAGCCAGCTGGACCACTTGGTAAAACAATTGGAGTGGTCCTCAGTTGTTTTAACTAGCAGTTGGACACTGCAACAATGCTAAGACGAGATTGCAGAGTCTGAAAAAAATGTTCATGCCTGATCATGTTTCAATAGTGCAATTAAATTTTACACACCCAGTTTATTCCCTAACAAGCAAAGACTGCGGTTTGTGGTTACCATAGCAACACATGAATCATCTTTTGAGCATGTACAGATAGGAAACCAACATTTTAAAACCATTCATTAGTTTTTCAGCAGTGAATATGCGAGCTGTATTTTGTTATCGGCGGAAAATATTACCAAGGGAATTCGTGGATACGAAATTGATGGAAAGAAATTGTGGCCCTGGGTTGATGGGGACAGGCTCAAGAGGAAAAACATTGGTTGGGTTAATTTGCGGACAGACTCGCTGGCAACAAGTACTATGTCAGTCATGTTTGGAGATGATGCATTTTAGGAATTGTATTTTGGTAGTTTCTTTCAAGTGTAATTGCATGAAAGAAATCTGTGAACTGAAAGTTTCATTGAAATGGAGTAATGCGTTTGTGATAAATCAGGCAGTAAAATGTTTGTTTGTTTGTTTGTGTGTGTGTGTTTTGTTTTGTTGGTTTTGTTGCTATTATGGTCTTTTTGTGCTTATTTGGGGGGTGGGGTTGGGGACGGGGAGTGGTTCTCTCTCTCTTCATCTGTGGTATGAAGTATTTTTTATAATCGCTGGCCAGACAAAAGAAACAAGATGTGAAGCAATGAAACAAAACTTCACATTTAGCTATTTGTCAGGCCCAGGCGGCCATTTTCTGAGTCATTATGACCACAATTATTACCTATTACTTCCCTATACTTGGTTCTCTTATGGGTCGTAATGAGAAAGATTTATGTCCATAACTTAATCTTTTGCAAGTTTTAAATTTACTCTGCAATTATTTTCTTGATAAATTTAAACTAAGAGTGTTATTTGAAGATTGCTATCTTGTCCATGGAAGTCTAACCTTTGACCTCACCTGTTCTTGAAATTGTTGAAACTGAAGCTGGCAAACGGTGGAGTGTTTATCTGAATCCACCTCTATATCACCTCTTTGCTTAAACATTTCAAGGGGCACCAAGGCAATTACCATGAGGCATGGAGGCGACTGCCCATGTTGCCTACGTTGAGTATGTGCCTCCGTAGCTAATATTCTAGAGCAGGTCAACACGTCAAACAAAGATGCACATAATCCACCTTGGTAGAATGTAAATTATATGGCATTGACTATGTCTTCAAATCATCATAATCTACCACTCTTGTTCAGGTGTTTTCCCTGACTTCATTGATATGAAAAGATAAACAAGGAAGTGATGGAATAATTTATTGATTATTGATGAATATTTATGACATCTACACTGATGTGAATCATGATAA
The DNA here is from genome assembly GCF_902459465.1 of Asterias rubens. NCBI lineage: Eukaryota > Metazoa > Echinodermata > Asteroidea > Forcipulatida > Asteriidae > Asterias > Asterias rubens. Next base: position 2,875,871 of record NC_047067.1, read on the forward strand.
TGGTGCACATCATGTCTGGTGGTACTGGTGTCGTCCATAGCTTATAATTTTGACCTTGAGTTGCCCAGAATGATTCATCCTAAATAAATCATTGACAACTTCATGTACAGTCTCATTGTGACAATGTCAGGTATAGGCAATTGAAAATAATACTTACCACGACAGCTTTTTCCTTGGCGAAGAGGCAGATTTTCCTTGGGAGAGGATGGAGCTAATGTTGTCATAACAATATTTATAGCAATTTGAGAAGCAATTTTTCTGAAATTGTTTATGTGTTGCAGAAATTTTGTTAACCAATTATTACTTGACGAGGTTGAAGGTTGTGTTATTTAGCTAAAGACACTGTACTTTACTACAATCAATTATCATCAATGAATTGTTGAATTATTGATAATACTTTATGAGATGGTGGTGGTAGTTAACAAGCGAAATATTATAAGTCTGTGAAAAAAACTGGGGTTGAACCCAGCCCTCTGTAATTTGCCAACTAAGGCAATAGACTGTTGTTATTTACTGTATTTTCAGTTTGTTTGTTGTGCAGATAGAAATAAACCTAACAAATATAATATGTCTTAATTTATACTCCAATTAATGTTGTAACTAATGCAACTTTTCCAAGTTATTTTTTGTTTGTTTGTAAAGATGTGGGCACTGGGGGGGGGGGCGGATCCAGTGTTCTGATGGGGGGCAGGTGCAAACTTTAAGCATGGAGGAATAACTTAGTAATCCAGCTGTTTTTAGATAAGATGATCACAGCAAGGGGTTTGGGCCCTCTATGGTCCATAAGACCATGTTCTGGTGCAATCTAGGACATTGATTTTTCTTGCCTTTTTTTTCCCCCACCTTAACCCACCACTGAGCACCTTTTACTTTATTTGTATATCATTGAATTCCTGTAAGATTGAACATTAAATGAATGTATAATTTGCATGCTCAGTGCATACATACAGTCTTTACTCTATGCTCAGTGGTTCAACTAAAAGGTTCAACCATATGACAAGGGTTCAACCCTGGTTCAATCATTTAGCTCAATGGTTCAACTAACAACTGTTGTATGTTCCCTTTAAATAGCTCACTAAGGAACTGTAGGTGTGATAAACTTTAAGGCCATTGTACATAGAAGAGGCTGCAATGACCCCCCCCCCCTCCACCCACCCATTTTATTACATCTGTCATCTACATGCAAGGAAATCGTGATTCAAGCAAATTTTGTGTTTTATTTGGATAACTCCATCTACACTCAGTCCCGGGCAAACCTACCTCCGTTTTTACCTCAGCATAAAACCCTTTCCTTTCCTTTTGTCAGACTTACAATCCTGTGTTCTGGCCTTGCCAAACAGATTCTGGTTCTCTGCTAAGAGTTCCTTTGTTGAGACAAACCCCCAGCCTCAAGGGGGATCTACAAAATTTGCCTGAAATAGTTTTTCTTACTGCCCCCACCCCCACCCCCCCCCTCTCTCGGACTGAAGAGAATTAACAGCTAGAAGATGGTGACTGAAAATACTGCCCCTAATGTGCCGCAGGGATGATTTGGAGAGTGAATGGTGCGGCAGCGTTTGCTAGATCAGAGTTGTTCTTTTCGCTGTTGTTCATGATGTTTGCAAATCGGGCTCCCCAAGTAACAACCAGACTGCATGTGTTCTTAGTTCATTTCAGAAGGGGCTTTCCTATTATATTCTTTTAGCAATGTTTACCACTCAGCTTTGTTGGGGTAGGTCATCTTAAGTCATTGACTCAGTGGTAGTCTGATTCTGAGATTTTTTTTTTAAGCTTCTTTTTTTTTCTTCAAGCTAGCATTGTCTGAATTGTGTGTCTTTACAATATTGTTCAAGAAATTTTAGAGATACACATATTCTGACAAATCAATTAATCATTGTAAATATGCATGTATGGTTTTGATTACATAGGCGAAGTTTACAAGTGTCTTTACGTATGTAGATAGTTGGTAAATCGGTCACTGTAGTTGTTTATGTGGTTGTTTTTGGTGTTTTATTATGCAAACTTAACAAAATCATCTATGTTTGTCTTAAGTTTGGTTAAGTTTTGAAAACAGAGGAGTACATTCAATTTAAATGCAGTTTGTTGGAGTTATTAACTTTTTATAATACAAAACAAAATACAAACTTGTACTTTTTTAATTAATTTGTTATTTATTTTTCATTAAAACATATGTCTCTACACCTGTTATGTTTGAGCATGTTGTTGAAGGAAATCTGAGTTTTTAAAGGCATACCAAACTTTTTCAAAAGTTGTTTTATTTTATTTCAGAATACATGGATACTTCACCTCTTCCGGGAAGGTATATTTGTTTGTTTGTCCTCTACTCGTCGAAGCGAGATGATTATAAGCTCATCCCGAGTAATTAACAGTGTGGGTCACCGTGTCCCATTGGGATGGGGTGACAGAACCTAACACAATTTATCAGGTCTAGTCCCACTGGGCAGTGCTAACTAATGTTATTTGTTGTGCGCGGTTCTTTGTCTCGCGGTTTGGTCATAGACATGCTGTCTACATTGTGAAAATGTCAGAGAACTCTGAGCGGAGTTGCTGAAAGTATTACTTACAATTACTCATTCATTTATACACTTTGACGATATCTTGTTATTTTTGGATGATTTTCCCTGTTAAGTTGAAGCTTCTTCAAGACCGTAACCTGATGAAAGAGAATTCTTGTTAAGGGACGAAAATAGTTTTTTTGTGAATCGCAAAAGTCTTGTGAGCTGCAGAAATTAAATACGTTCACATATTCGCAGAGTGTGTGGGCTGAAACAGTCTTCACAAATTGAAATTGTGAAATTGGAAGAAAACAATTTCTTAACAAGTTCTCGTTTCCAATCAAACAATTGAACAGTGGCGCAGTTTTCCTGCTTATTAATTAAACCACGTTCTGTAGCCTGAACTCTGTGCAGTATAAAAGACGTATCGAGAACTGCATTAAAAATGTTAAGATTTGTCACTGTTGTTTGTTACGGATTGAAATGTTAAATTTTAAAATAAAATTTGTCTAAACAAGTTCTAATGTCACAGTTTTCCTGCTTATTATTTAAACCAAATCTTCTCACCCGAACTATAGATCCCAAAAACATAGTGAGAATCGCATTAATTTTTATTTTTTTATAGATCGTTCACTGTTGACAAAACAGTTGACAAAACATTCTTAACGAAGTGAAATTTAAAAAGTAAAATGTGTCCAAACAAGTTCTCATTTCTAATCAATATTATGCTACCAATAAAATAATGAAACAATGACACAGCTTTCCTTCTTATTGGTTAAACCACACCTGAACTTTGGGCGCCAAAAAAACTTAGTGAGAATCGCATTAATTTTTTAAAAGATTTTTCCTGTTTTTGACACAACAGTTTCACTTTAATTACATGGTTCCGAATGATATGGGTGCCTGTGTGTCTGTGTTGCTCTACGGACTTGTGACAAGGTTGTGGGGAAGGTTCCAAGGCTGGAGCCAGACGTTGAGGGAGCTCTGATGCAGATAATCATAAAGTATGGTTCACGGTGCGACAACACGCAGCATGGAGGAGGGAACTATTATTGAATTGGGTCTTTGGGACTTTGTATCTATTCGTAACCTCTCATATTATAGTCTGGGTATATCACTGAAGATCGTTCATTGTGCATGATTTGAGCATGGAGGTAGGATTTGAGGAAGTTTGACTTCGGACATCACACGAGCAACTGATAAATAGACTTGTGTAAGTCTATGCATGGAATTACTTAACCTAGTGTCCCTGTAGGTGTTTGGTTTAAAGCTTTGCAAACAGGAATCTTTGACATAATAATCGTAGAGATCCTTGCTATAGGCTCCGTACTCGGACCTTAGTGGGGCAGTCAAGTGTCAAAAATAGCATCTCTGGGGTTAAATATTAAAGGAGAAGTGTATTCAATTTAATTGGAAGGTTTTCAGAGTTATTAACGACATACAAAGAGCTCTATGCACACACAGTGGTAACCAATATGCCAACTAGTGACGTCATTAATACGAAACGCATGCTTTAATGCTAAGTGCTTATTTTGAAACGAGCAGAAACATTCTACTACTTCACGTGTTTACAAAGCACACTGATTTTTAAAGAGCAGTGTCGCTAATATAAACATAAATGAGTTACCAACCAAAACGCCATATCATGTGTAGTGTGTTTGACTGGTTGCTCCAAATGGTATGCTTAGTAGGCGTTTCTGCTTAGCAATATTACTTAACCTACCATATTTTTTTCAGAGCCAATACCACTTATTTATGTGTTTTTGTGTGTGTTTTTGTGGGTTTTTTTTTGCAATGCACAAACAATACATACAAAGAGCTAACATATAAATTGGACTACCACAACAAGTCTTCGGATATCCAAAAAGAGAAAAGAATCGATGTCTATCCAGACAACGAAAACATACAAAGGGCAAAAAATTAAAATTGTAAATTAAGTAAAATTTTTAAAACTATATTGAAAATATCGATTGCAGAAAAAAAGGGGAGATATATATATATATATATATATATATAGAACATTCATTTAAACTTGTTTGCATGGTGTACTCTCCAAAAATAGTCAATAATTATAACGAGAGCTATGTGAACACACTGCATCAATGGTTGATGTAAGCTATCACAATATGAAATATATTGTATGGTATTATCTATATGAAAACTGAAATACCTCCATATTGGTTTGCTCTGTATCCTTTTCATATTTTTCATTTCATTATTTGTTTATTTTCACAACCAGTTGTTGATTGTCTTTGATGATTTAAATCGTTGTTCATGTTTATGAAAACTGTTCCCCCTTGTCCATCAATATGGAAATAATTGTCAATTTGAAATGATATTTTTTAATGTTATTGAACTGCACTTGAACCCTAGTCTAGTTGTTTAGTGTTTAGACAAGCTTGCAACAGCTTTACGTGGTTTATACACGATTTGGGATACACTCATGATGAGCTTTGACGATATCAACATAAACAGTTGACTCATTTCGCACAAAGACCCAGGGTATTGGGGTTTTTTTTGTCATGAAAATGTTCTAGGTCTATGAGTGATGTTCGGTGTCTGGTAAATCAGTTAAACATTACTAGAACACTAGACCTGGCGCCAGCATAAACGAAGCAAGTACACGTACTGTATTCTGTTAGTGTTAGCTAAAGTTGATGGGATGATCCTACATGTAATTTGTTCATAAACACTAATTTCCATAGACCTTGATCTTGATGGCGCCGCGTGGTGCCCTATGTGTATTAGTATTGATGAATACCGATCTTTGTCATTAGCGATACGGGACCAGACTATTCTGTCTTCCAAGCCTCACTTTGGTAATTGTTGTGATTTAAAAGGGGAGTCCCCCTTAAATAATTTTGATTTGGGGTTACCCACGAATCATTCTGAAATCTCTAATATTGTGTTTATGGTTTTGAGGATTACAGCAATTGGCAAATCAATAATATTCTTATAGACGTTGGAGGTGTCCACCAATGGCATGGCTCCTTCCACCTGATGCTGGACCACCATGAATGCTTTGGGGTCAATGTGAATCTGATCTTAACAACCAATGAAACACGATCTCTCTCACACCTTGGGCCAGAGGGATAAACTTTTGTGTCAACGACCAAGTTCACTTGTTGACCAGGAGCACAATAACATCGTGGTGAGAAGTAAATCATGTACGTTCACGCTTCGCTTTAGTCTTCCATATTTGTCCTCTTTTGTTGAAGTGTTATTCCTGTTTGTAGGGTGTGTTGGTTAGGGATTTTATAAGAACAGCTGCTATTGGTGGGTTCTGCTGTTGCCAGGGGTGATCGGGGCAGTGGACAAAAGAGAACGATGCATTTCCTAGGATCCCTTTTCTAAATAGTAGACTTCCGTCAAGTCGTTCACCATTCTACAAGCTTTCTCATAGAGAAACAACCCCTGTGAGGTTGAATAAAATAGATGGAGGTTTAAACCAGTCTGTGGGTTGGATTTAGACCCCATGGCATTGAGATAGGGAAACACAATATTTAAGTCGTCTAGTTTGAGCTTTAGTAAAGGGGACAGATGGGAAAATATCAAGTGCAGTGAAGTGCAAGGAGTAATTCTGTTGACGGGGTTCTATACAATTTCTGTATGGGAAATATTGCTATTTTATGCGTGGGAGTTTGGTATCAAAAATATGACTCCTAAATGGCGGGGTGCGTAAAACTTCAGACATTACTCAAACCCCAGAAAATATTACTAAAAAGGGATACTTTTCTGTTTTGTTCATGTTTGGAATATGACAAAAATAGACATACTCAAAAGTTGAGATTGTATGTACCTTTTATTAATTAGTAAAGCATATTATGTTCAAACTCGAGAAAGAAGTGACAAATTATGATGAGTGATGCTAGATAGGATTGTTGTTTCATTGCTTAGCCGCATAAAACAGGCCATTTTAAACCATTATGAAAATATACATCACCTCGAAGGTTGAGGTTGTAATTTATTTAGTAAAACAAAACATGAGATAGACGTAACACATTTGACGGATAAGATTGGTGTTTTTTTTTTGCTTTAGCCACTGTAAAACATGCCACTCTTTAACTTGAAAAAAAGAGGGCTGGGCGTGAATGTTGAAATTTTCTTTCACTTGAGGAGAGCATGATTTTGCAATGACCAATCAACACAGGTGACAAGCCTTTTGTGTACGAACAGGAAATGAACTTTATGTTTTGGGATGAAAGTTTTGAGAAGAATGTACATTGTTGATGCAGTGGTATTGACCTATTATACGGTGTGTTTGGTACGCGCATTGAGCAAGGTGTACAGCTTTAACTGACCAGAAAGGAACCAGTGACAAGCTGCGGATGCGAGCGGTGATTATTTATCAATTAATCATTTTTTAGTATCAATATCATACATCTTTGTACTGATGTTGTTTATGTGAGTTATTACCTTATCACCTTGTCTTAATGGGGTTGTATATCAAAGGTAGTTCAAAAAAGAGACACTTTTAAGAGTGACTTATTCACATGATGTTATCTGACATTTTTATTGAATCTATTTCTTCAAATTGGCCCAGGCTTTCTCAATTGATTACGGAATAAATAACCTTCCATCTTAGAAGACAGTTTGTGATCATCGTCATCTACCATGAATTATCCGTGACATTTGAAGGGACCCGTAATCTTTGTTGTATTGTGTCCTCGGCAGCATCCGAATAAAGGGTTTTTCTGTGGCATCAGCATCACCATGGTTTCCATTGGTACGGTTGTCATGGAGATATTCATAAGACTGTGATTAAGTAGTGGAAATGAAGTCTTGTTTACCAAGAGATGTGCGGGCGAAAACGTTCTGTTTCTATATGGTGACTGGGGGGGAGGGGGGGGGGTAACTATGGTGGATGGTGGATTTTCACTGGATTTCAAATCTTCTGCAGACAGAATACAAAATGGCATGCGAGTCTTGATGTTTTTGTAAAATGTATATTTTATTAAAACATCCTTTTCTTTTTCACCCAATTAAATTTTGTGTTTACTCCTTCAATTTATCATGGATTAATGGTATAATAAACAGTTCAAGAACTAAATGTGGGTCACAACACTTTTACAAGCAACATTCCGGAATCAGTTTGCCATGTAAAATAATTATAATGTTTCATATTCATTAAAATGAGGAAAAGTAACATTTTATTTTTGCCATGACTAGCTCTGTAGGCTACCATAAAATTGAAGTAAATTTCAACATCAGGAAATGATGATTTCTTTAACACAGTGACAAGAGAACAGTTAAATGAAATAAAGCTCAAATCTGCCTGCTTGAAATTTGTTGTTTTTCTCACGATTTATATTGGGTTAATTTCATCACTTTTCCATCTAGCTGTCGCCCTCAAAAACACATTTGTCATAACCACCAATGCATCGCCAAGGTTGTACAGATTGCATTTGAGTTTTATGGGAAAGAATTTGTGCGTTAAGTGCCCTCCAATTGATTTATTGAATCAGAAAACGAGGGTTTTTCGCTCGTGCATTTAATAAGCAGAGTTCACCGTGGCTTGCGAACGATTTTTGTTTCTCGAGATTTGTGGGCGTCTGTATTCTTGTGTTGTTGTTGACTCGGGGTTTTTTCTTCTTTTTTTCTCTTCTGCGGCTAACAAAAGAAAATCTTGAAGATGCTTTTAGTGTAAGTCTTCTTATCTCTGCCCAGTGCCACAGAGACTCGAGTGAAAGCATGCATGTATCTGGAGGAATTATCTTCTTTGATGCTCTGCCCTTGAGAGGGAGGCAAGAGGATGGGAATTTAAGAGGGAAAAAATAGAAATCTCCAGAGGGAAGTCTTGGGAGGAGATTTTCTTGTAAGATGAAAAGACAGGTCGGATGGGGGAATAAAGAGCAAGGGTTGTAGGTAGAGAGAGAGGGGTGGGATCGCTAACAAAGATGAGAGTGATGTGCATAATTGATGGAACAGCCTCTTGGTTGTAATGTTCTTCTATAAGTGGATATAGAGGTGATGTGAACTTTCAAGATGAATGCTTCAAGTGACTTTAAGATGAGGAGATGAGGTGTGAATTTTGAGAGGAGGAGACAAGAAGGAAGTGTCAGAAATAGGCCAACGATCTCTACTGAGAATATCATTGATCCAGTTCAAATGCATTATACCTTGGTTGCAGATTTTTTAATCACCTCTGCTCTTTTGTATTCCGGTTGCCCTGTGTACAAACAGGTGCAATGGGTCCCATCACACTTCAAAGGCCTTTTTACACAAATTACACTTAAATTTACACCTGTAGTCATGATACGTTAACAACAATTAAATTAAAACACAAACACACTCTCCCAAAAAATCTTGTCAGAATTGGACCCGGATCTGAGTCCTATGGGATCTGACGCATTACTGTGTCAGAATGGCGTGGAATCTTTGTCAAAACGGCCCAGAAATGAGTCAAACTGACGCAGAATCTGACTACAAAAACATAGTTAAACCACTTTCCGGGTCAGCCTGACCCAGAAATGTGTCAGGCACCCTGGAACTCGGAGTCCGGGTCAGATGTTTAGAGTGCACAATTTACAGCAGTCGTATATAAAATATAAGTTATACATCATCCATGATATTATTATGACTTTTTTTTTTATTGACGCCAAAGGTGATCCTCCGATCCGAATGAAATAGTGGTTTCCGGTTGGTTTGATGTGTAAAACACAACACCAACTTCGCCACCATGACGTCAACTCCTTCAACTGGGAACACGAAGATCGAATTGACAATGATGAATTAGATATTTATGATTGTAGATTCTTGCATGTGAAGATGCTGTTCTCATAAATCTCAAGTCGTGAGAAATAAATGAAAGGACAAAAAACCTTCTTTTGCAGAGAATTGTGTTCTTTCCCGAGAGAGCCTTAACCTCAGAAGCTTTTCTCCGATTCAAATTATTTGGGTGAAAAATTACTTCTTTCTCTGCAACTAACGTTACTTCAAAGGGAGCCGTTTCTCGCAATGTATTATAATAATAAACGGCTCTTCGGTGCTCAATACCAAGTTTAATGTGTATGGTCATTAACTTGTAGAGTAATTACCAAAAGTATACAAAGACTTCGGTAACATTTATCAGTTTTGACACTTAGCTCATTGATGCATGAGGAGGTGCGATATGCTTTATAAGGAGTATTTTGTATAAGGAGTCATTTTTAGTCCCAAATCGCTATTCATCATTTCGTATACATTGTATAAAAAGATCGCACACAGGATGAATTTGTTCATTGCAGACAACACCACTGGCCTTTGTCATGATTGTATGTTATTTAGATCCCTTTCATCAATGTTATTCAAGCTCAAAGGTTCAACGAGGCCTAAGCTATGTGGATGAGAACTGGCTCCTGGTCTAATTTGTTCGAACTGGATGAGTAATCATTCATGGAAATAGCTTTAGTGAAATGTTGTCTGTAGAAATGACGACAATTTTCAGAGACATGATTGAGTTGAATAGATAAATTTTATTTATGATTTTAATTTCAGAGCTTACTGTTTGTAAATTTCATATCGCTTCACCATTCTCTGGGAAAAATTGTTCACCGTTTTTTTTGTCTTTACTTTTTTCGAAATTTGTTTGGTTTAATCAAGTCGTGACCCCGGCTCACATTTAAAGGAAGATACTTCAATAACCAAGTTAATGGTACAATTTAAAGACACTGGACACTATTAGTAATTGTCACAGACCAGTCTTCTCACTTGGTGTATCTCAACATATGCATAAAAAAATAACAAACCTGTGAAAATTTGAGCTCAATTGGTCGTCGAAGTGGCAATATAATAATGAAAGAAAAAACACCCTTGTCACTCGAAGTTGTGTGCTTTTAGATGGTTAATTTCGAGACCTCAAATTCAAAATCTGAGGTCTCGAAATCAAATTCGTGGAAAATTACTTCTTTCTCGATAACTACGTCAATTCAGAGGGAGCCGTATCTCACAATGTTTTGTACTACAAACCTCTCCCCATTACTCGTCACCAAGTAAGGTTTTATGCTAATAATTATTTTGAGTAATTTAAATTTTGAATACATCAACCAACAGCTTTTACTCAGTCGTTGGAATTCTAGCACATCAATTTGCTCTTTAAATAATGTTATAGGTCTATCACTTCCAAATCCGCATTCGGGTTTGATATCTACTTTTGCTGAAATGCCAGAAAATACACTTTTGCAAAAAAAGTCACTCTGTGCTGCATGATTATGACTAACTTCCAATAAGATGAAAATTTAAATAAAATTTCAGTTCAACCATGGTCCAGCCCACTGACATAGCTATCGCCTAGTTTTCTCCCCGACTGTCATACACTATAAGCATCAATCCAACATGGAAATTAAAGGCAGCGTACAAAGTCGCACTCATTTGTTTTGATTTCCAATTTATGGCGGCATCTCCGCATAAACAACGTTCAGTAGCAAGAAAACAGCTGGCAAAACGAGTACACCGCCGAGATCGCCCCTCGCGTGTATTGTACCCGCTGTGCTCATTCGAGACGGAATTACGGGCTCATCTCGCAGTATACATCAACTCCAGACTGTCATGAAACTCAAACATGCTTACAGCAATAGGGACTCATTTGCCAGTAGCATACTCGTGATGATTAAATTAAAAGGATTTTGTATTTCATTTTTTTCCCTCAAAGCGCCAGCCAGCTGTTCTGAATGCAACATTCATTATTGCCCAATGTTACTTACTTATACTTGGAAATGCAGCGTCTCTGTTTCCAAACTAAACAATGACTAATCAGCGTAGAATTCACCCAAAGGGAGGACAAGTGGGACTCTCATGAGAGACTCAAACTATGTTTTCCATCCCTGCACAAACGGCTTTCTTAAAATACTTATGAAGAAGACAAAAATAGTAATAGTATTGTTACTCTCCACAAATAAGTATGTTCGGAGGGGGGGGGGGGCTATATTAACTTTCATTTTTGAATGATCATCTCCCTTTATATTCAGCTAGATTCTAAATATAATACAATTTCTACATCTCCGGAAATGTTTTCTTCGGTGACTAAAGACTATAGAAGAAAAAGAAACCTCTAGAACCTCCGCAGAAAAAGGAAATGAACAATTGAAAGATGAACTCGGATGCACGGGGAAGTACTGTGACTGTGAAAGAGAGAGAGAGGGGGGGGGGGGGGGGGGGGGAGGTGAGGTTGTTCAGATGATGCTTCTGCTCAGCCAGCTACGGTTTCAATGAATGTTTATTTAACATTTCCAAGACGCTTCTCTCTAACTTTCTCATTTTGTATATTCTGAATACAGATTTCTTTTTTTGTCATGACAGAAGCTCATTTCCTCGTGACCGCGATTTCATCTTTACCTTTTTGTACATGGAGTGATGGAGTTGATATAAAATGGAAGTCTGTTTAGTCAAGTGGCTTATACCAAACCAAACCAAACCAAGGCAGTCATAGCCTGATATTTGGTATGCCATCATAACTTGCTTCTGTTTTATTTGTATTGTCTATCATGTTATGATCTGTTGTTAGTTATGTTTGTCCGGTTTCTTGTTTCATACAATTATTCTAAATACCAGACTTGGTCTTTTGAATATACCTTCAAGTCTACCTTAATTTTGTCCTTCTTATACACATTTCTCCATCTGATCTTTTTTGTAATTTATGGTAGCCCCTAAAGGGACGGGTAAAAAAAAAAAAAGGGTCTAGGCAAAATTATTTCGTTCCCTCAAAATAATACATCGTTCTCTCGAAATATTATGTTGTTCACTCAAAATCATTACTTTCTCTCGAGATAATATTTGGAGGAGACAAAACAATTGTTCTACTATGTTTGCATTTTCAATTATTACTATATTATTAGCTGACGTATTATTTTGCCTGTCCCTTTATGGGCTCTGTGCGTTCATATTGCAAATGAAAATATTCGTTTTCGGTTTAATTGAATTGAAAAGGACAAGGGGAAATGGAACAGAAATCGTAAACACGTTTGATGGGGATGGGGAATTATGCAGTTTCCATAAAACCATTCGAACTGTCACATGTATTTGTTCAACCTCAGTAGTGCCGCGGAACAACTGTCGGTGTCTCTATACTGGTGACCGCCAACCTTCACATTACATGCTCCAGCGGGTTAAACTTTCCTGTCCAAAAACTGTTTACACTGCCCCAAAAACGTTGTCTCCTTCGGAAAAAAAAGACTTCGATTTTCTTCAGTAATGACAAAAGCCTCGAGAAAGTGTCACTTCATGTCTTCTGTTCCGGGAGTGTTTTCACTTAAAGGAGATCAATGTTGTCTTCATTTTATATTTAATCCTGCAACTGCGTTGTCGTGTGGGGCGTTGCTTATACGGGAGAGTAACAATCGCTGATCGGCGGTAACAATGCTGTTCAGAGTCGAATTCTAGCCCTAAACGGTTCTGACATTTTTACCGCCCAATTTTCAAGATCAAGACCGCGTCTTACTGTTTTAAACGAACCAGGTGGAAGTTTTACTTGGCACCCTGCAAATAATGTAGGACAATCTTGAAAATTCCTTAAGGGAGTTGAAACAACTAGGTGACACCTCTGCTATAACAGTCCTATAGCATAGAGCAAGGTTTCTAGTTAGGTCCCCGTACAACCATTCTCTCTGCCATAGGACGAATCATAGAGTAAAGATCTCACACAGTCGGTCGACAATTATCGCTGTTCTTTTTCCAGTGGGTTGAATAGCATAATATTACGGAGAGGTTATCACCGAGGGACCAGGCAGCTTTTATTCAAAGCTACGCTATTTTTTTTTTAATATCGTTTTGAATGTGCCAAGTATTTGGTTGATTTAACAAAATATTTTGAAAAATTAGGAAGACAGTTGTTGCACGACAGTGTAATTTATTGCCTTTGAACCCAACACCTGTGACTGAAAATATACAGTAATTGATTTTCTTTTTCCAAAGGATTAAAAGCCAGGGGTGTCTGTCTTAACACTCGGTGTCACCCCTGTGATCAATTCACAATCATTTCAAATAGGAAGTTAAATGATTCTTCCAGTGTGATACATAACCTCGCTCGACCCCCAGTCCTGACCCCCTACCAACAACCCCGTGGCTTCCCCTTGTTTTCCTGCTGGATTCTCAAGCAACAATTGAAACCCTCGGACGGATATCCAGTTTCTTCAGCTGTCAGTGTGATTGAACCCCACCAGGTGTGTGTTAACCTATAAACTTCGGCAGATGCTGTTGCATTCTCCGTGCAACTGGTCTTCATAACATTGATTTAGATTTACGGGGAACATTGTACATGTGCATGTACATACATGGGCCTACATTATACATCGATACCAAAGAGCAAGGAACAGTGTAGCCCTATATTATGACTCTTCCTCTGTACACAGATACAGAGTCAGTGTAGTACAATACGAAAGTGTAGGGCCGCCAGGGCTATGAACAGTGGAACTTTCTTCGTGGCAGGTGAAGTTCAAACAATTTGAGCTATACCAGTCCCTTCCGAGATTGGTATAATTTCGAGTAATTTGAATAAGTAGCCTACTCTCTTAATTTAAAAGAGTGAAAAAGCACTCTTTCAAGAGCAATATGAAGGACAACTCTTTTTCGAGTGGTCTTGCACTCTTTAAGATTGAAGTTTGCATCTTTTTGAGTGAATTTTCACTCTGTCCTGGAGTGAAACCCCTCTCTAAAAGAGTGAAATAACCACCACTCTTTTTGAAGAGCCATATGAGGGACAGCTCGAAATGTAAAGAGTCGTGTTGTTCACTCTATTACATTTAGAGAGTACTTTGAATAAAGTAGCCTTTGAATAAGTAGCTTATGGCAATACTTAAGTAACATACTTTGGATAAGTAGCCTACTTTGAATCTATAAGTATATATTGAATAAGTAGCCAACTTTAAATAAAGTCTACTTTGAATAAGAAGATACTTTGAATAAGAAGTTAACTTTGAATAAGTAGATACTTTGAATAAGTAGCTCTTCGATAATAGTTTCAAAACGTAGTTATGTTTACCCCAGGAGAAATCGTGGAATATCTATCATAAACAAAGCATAAATCTGCATCTGTTGATGGGTACTGAGCAAACACCTTAGAGGGTAGGCTATCCAACACAGAAAGATGGAATGGTAAGCATACTGGGAAGTTATTTTGTCTTTGTCTGAAGTGCCCCCGTTGATTAGAAATCATAAAAGTATGTCGACAAATTGAATCTCCAAACTCGCCTGGAAAGTCTAGTTTAAAAATTGAAGATTCCTATTTTCGTGGTGTATACGTTTGAGCATGCTGCGGCCAGAGGTGTGGCTGGTACCCGCCGCTGTCGTCTTGCTAAATGTATGGATGGGTTCAACGCTCTTGATGAAAAAAAACTTTCGAGACAGGTTTTTGTCTTTCTTTCTTGTTATTTTTTTCAACAAGCAGACATTCTGCTGAAAATTTCACAGGCGAATCTTTTGGTTTTTTTTGTAATCATTGTGACTATACCATTGTGTTGACAAACATAAATAAAAATCTATGATATGACCCTACCTTTAACCAAGATTTCTAAAGGTGAGGGTCAAAGATTGGTTTTTGTCAAAAGAATGCTGATTTAAGGCCCTTTTGACGTCATAAAAAGGACCTAATTGTTCTGGAGGTTTATAAATGTATTCTTCACAGCAAAGTGCCTCCCACTGGTGTTTTAAAACTCAATTTGTTTGTGTTAATATTTCGGTGAGAGGGAGGTTTTCGGTTCTTGCACTACCCCTTGGGAGTATACACAGAGATGAGGGTAAACCATTATGCTCCTAATCTTTATATAATAACGAAGAAGTTTTTTCCTCAAGTGTTTCAGTTACATTCTCCTTGACCCGGTGATACTATTGCCTTTCATCTCAAAGACTTTCAAATAATTTACATTCTTCTGGTGTTTCCCAATGACATGGTGATGGATAGCTCGGAAGCTATGTAATGTGCTTCATATGTGGGGTTTCGGATACAAAGTGTGGTAGTTCGATCAGCAAGTGTAGACATTCTCAACTAGTTTGAGGAATCGCGAGTAAAATTATCAGTAACAACTGAAGCTCAGGGGAAGTCCTTGGTTTCGTACTTAGTTATAGGCCTAATGATGTTCCATGCCGTATAACATACTGGACTTGGAGCATCAACTATAGATGGATTGCACATGATGTCGATGACCACCATCTCTGAAACAATGGGGAAAGTGTATGCGTGTACGCGCTGCGCACGACTCTCAGCCAATGGTAGTCTTTCAAACGTTCACGTTTCATCACGTTTCAAGATGGCGGCCAACAGGGCAATGCAATGGGTTTATACCGGGATCTGCAGCCGTAATCAGTGCACAGGGCAATTGGGCCATGGATTACCAATGACGCGAACTAAAACATTCACCGGTTTGTCCCCCCCCCAAAAAAAAAAAAAAAAAAAAAAAAAAAAAGAGAAATACACAATCTTTTTAGTTTCAAATGTAAATCCTTATCGCAATTAAAATTATTTGAAACAATGTTCAGAATTGTGGGTCTATGCCCAGTCAAGTTGTATTTGCCACCTGGCATACTTTTTGTGACTGCTTTTCTCTCTTGCATAATGGTAGCTACGACCCTAACCCTTTCATGGGCAGTTCTTTATACAAGTACAAAACCTTCAAGTGACACTTGGATACAAAAAACACATTGAGTCCCTGTTGTTTTGGTCCAGTTATCATGCATAAAAGCCTCCATAATAGATTAAGGAATCAACCTAGATTAAAGTGGTCCTGATTTTACGCGGTGCTAAGCTCGGATCACACCCCGTTCCGGTTGTGTTCAGCTCACCAACCAGACCTGTCGTATACTTTGTTCCAGAAATAAATTAAGTAGAAACTAAGATCTAAATCGGGAATATCGTGTCCTCACTCTTTATTACCGTGTCCTCCATGTATTTTAACATTTTTCATTCAGATGTTTATTTTTAACCCGTCTGTTATTGCTGACATCTAAGTAACTCACTGGCCGCCATGGTCGCTGGAAAGCGGTTCCTGGTACTGTGCCTTTGTGAGTTTCAAGTAGGAATTGAAGATGATTCTATCTTGCTCCATTTCTAGACTGACTTGTCTGCTTTTCTGTCTCTTGCGTAATGTGAGATGACATTTCTAACATTTTATTTTGTATCACTGGGCTATATATAGATGTATAGATGGATGACGTCATTGACCGCCATCTTTGTTGAAACGTGCGTGGTCATCATTGGCCGAGTGTTGGGCTGAAAGTTAAATTAAGCCTATTTATTGACCTAACGTCCCTGCATTATCTGTCTGTACGGTACCTATGGAAACTACTATACAATGAGGCACAAACGTAGACAGGAATCTTACTACCCAAACCTAATGTAGCCCAAAGCCCGTACCTAAGTGTAGCATGTGTTGCATTACAGGGTTAGTTTAGCCCACAGGCTACGAGGCCAATGATTGGGTTTCATTCAGGATGGGCAACAAATAGGTGGTTCACATCCGTCAATACACAATCATAGATATTACAAAGTATCATGCCCCCTCCCCACCCCACCCCGGCATCCCCTGGCATGGTATTGCATGACCATGATGACTATTTCCCTGTGTGCAGAAAAACCCACTCAACAGTTTCGCCAACATAAACCATTACCTTGAATGATTCGCGACACTGATTTCGTGGTATTTGTGTTTACGTTCGACCTAAATCCCAGCTTCGTGCATGATGACGAAGGGATGTTGCCCCAAAAATGTCACCTTGTATATACCATGTACTCCTGTGGCCCTAATTCCTGATACCTCGAAGTGTTATACCCGTAAAGGTCTCCCGAAGGAAACTAAAAGAAACAGCTCGGACAAGTATTCTCCCCTGGCGCACGCCATCCTCGGGGAAAGCGAAAACACATTTGTTTTTCTAAGGACAAGTAATGGACTGGCGATAAGAGATTAAACTCAAATAGTGGGGCATGTCGAGAGGAGGATGCTTGGTGGAGATGGAGGGGTAGAGTTTAAGCATTCTATTGAGACTACGGGACCGGACGGCTTAGGGAAGGAAAAACATGTTATTATGTTCGCTTCTTTGTGTAAGAGCTTTTGATGCTTTTGTAAAGATTAGTCTGTTTTTGCAGAGTTCTTTCATGGGAATACGATGCAATGTGCCACTTCGCTCATGTTTTTGTTTCAGAAGACTACTTTAGCTTCCTACGGGACAAGGTCGGGACGTAGTGTTTTTGTTACATGGTTGTTGGTTTAGATGGACCCGCAAGGGACACGAGAAAGGATTCGAAACAAGTTTCATAAGAAGTTACAATAATCAACATTATTTGTTTGTTTGTGACAGGGAGCTGAGGCCCTATAACAACTTACTTTCATCGCTGTACGTCTGTAATTATTTTCTTCAAGTCAAATGAAAAACAAAAAATCTTTTTACATAGATACGTGATGACAACAACAACAAAAAAAACGCTGTGAAAAAAACAGCATACCCCCTGAAATCCAAGATATCGAGTTAAAAAGAAACAAGTCATTCAGACTTCCCAATCAAAAATTTAACCAACATAGTCTGTCGTCATTTTATGGCCAGTGGAAATGATGCACTTTCCCTATCGACGACAGGAAACACGACAATGATGGCGCAGCTCAGGCCGCGTGAATCAAGCAATTACGGCTATGGCTTCGGTCATAGGCTGCAGCAACATCGTTGAAGATCATGACATTTAAGCCGCAAGCCGTAGCCACAAGGTGTGGCTAATGAATACCAGTCAGTGCAAGCAACTACGGCTATGGCTATGCCTGTATAGCTGTAGTTTTACATCGTTGAAGAGTGAGACATTTTAGGCGCAAGCCGTAGCCAAGTTCAAAGCCATTTAATCGAGCGTGGCCTTATGATGTTTGAATCTTGTGACAAACTAAGGTTGAGGCTAACGACAGAGTACCAGTGTCCTTCTCAAATAAAATCGCAGTTCAATACTTACAGCATCGTGACGTCATCCAAAAACGGTGTTCTTTGAGGTAGAAAACAATGTCAGTGACATCCGAAGAGAATTATTATTGTGTTCTTGCTCATCTGATAAGAGATCGATCGGACTGGCAAATCATTGTTCAAGTGGAAAGAGAAATGCCTGGAATTGAGAAATTCAGTTTTCTGTCAGCACTTGTGCTCGTTGAACAATAATTGTAGATGCTAGCGATGTGAGATGGGCGGTTCGTCTAGCATCAGTACAAGCCATCGTGGGGGCGGGGGGGGGGGGGGGGTGAAGCATGACAGAATGATTGATGTGCCGCCAGTAGTGCATTGATGTGATATGGTCACGGCTCGGTACCGTACTCACAGTGCATGAAAATATGCAACGAACTCTGCCGTGAAGTTCACGTCCGGTCGATGTTTTGTTTTTATCACAAAGATCCATGACGGCTTCATAATAATTAATGCAGTAAGACAGACCGGTCAAGACAAAACCTCACCTGAACGATAAGATACCTGTGCGGCGTGCGTAATGACTGAATAATTATATGGCAATTTATGCCAACATTGTTTGTGATATCCTCGGCACCTGCTCGTCATTTTTGGTTGATGATACATGTCACCACAAATCCGTTATTACTAACTTCTGTACTTAACAAAGTTATAGATTGTGACAAGTGCTTAATAATGCGGTTTATTTATGAGATTATTGTTATTTTACTACCTTGTTTATATTTCATAGCGTTGAATTATCACACCATAGAGAAAAGTACCAAAATGGTATTAAAGATCACGCACAAGGATGGAACAAACAGACAATGGATAAGGGAAGATGTTCCTGACACTACTTGGTTCCTTGGTTCAAACGAGAAAATTGTATTTTGTGTTGTTCGGTTTGTACACCATTCTGTCCCACGTGTCCAGTCTTTCTTGTGCGTTGAAATATACCAAACTAAACTGTATAAACAATCACAGTAAAGGATAGAACAGTCAAACATTTTGGATAAGGAAAGCTTCTTTCTGACATCTTAGAAACAGTTAAAAGGAGATAATGGAGCTGGATCAGATAACCGTTGGAGCTCAGCAATCAATGGACGCCTTATTATTTATAGAAACAAACGAAATAGAGGGCAACGTGAACAGATGGAGAGGCGAGCTGCCACAATACCGGGTGGCAGTCAATTTGTATCAACAAGCTCAAAATAGAGACATTTGGAGATATCATTATGATGCTCTCATACTGCAGTCGATCGACAATGGCTGAAACAGTCTCACTCTGCAGACGAGGTGGTAAAAATGTGCACATTTTTGGAAACCAGTTCCTGTACCTATCTGTCGCACATTACATTCATTGTGCTTAATGACAGCCTTGTCCCATTTTAACTTAATGGAAGCCTGCCCATAATTCTGTATACTGCAGGATGTACGAGTCTGGTAGTTTAAAAATGACGTTTTCATTATGGCTTCGATCATTTCTCATTTCAACTTTGTGACGTGAAAGCGCAGTGACTGGAGTAATGCTGCACTTTTCGTCGCCGTACCATCATCTTGTCGGTCAATAGCTCCATGATGAAACCATGTACTAATACTGCCCTGTCTGTGTTACATTTTTAAATTGAAGAATCTTGACTTTCTGCACATTATTAATCTGTTCATCCTCATATTATAGGTAAATAGGTCACGATTTTAATTTTTGAGGCGCTTCTCTTCTTTGATCTATTTTGATAAATGATGCACAGATTGGACAGAGACGGCTAGGTCCGGGATGAAACTTTGCTCACCATCACCGCCGTGATGATGATGGTACCGGGTTGTTGCATCGTTCCACGGCGTGTAAGGAGGCCACTAAAAGCCGCAACGACTCGGTCAATACTTGAGCTCACGGCATCGTGGCTGGACTGTATCAATTAATATGAAAAAAAAATAATAATAAAAATTAAAAAGTAAATGACTCTTCTTAAATTGATTTCTTTACTTTGTGTTTGGCTAGGTTTTGGTCAATTTAATTAGGTGTTCGGCTTTTAGCCGAAAACCTATTGTTATTGTTAAGTTTTTTTTTTTTTTTTTTTTTTTCTCCGTCTTCTTCTTCTGCCTGAACGTTCTCCGCCAATTTTGAGAAAAACTGAAACTTGTATGAACTTGAAACTTCTCATGAACATCAACCTCGGTGAGTAGACGGCACCGCAACTTTTTTGGAATGGTGACGTCATTGATGACGTCATTACGTTAAATAAACGTGAAATAAACCTTAAATAATTAGAAAAATCATATCTTCAAAACCAAAAGAGCTACGTTCAAGATTCTTTTTTTACATAAAACCTCTTATAAAGATCTACAAATGCGGTGCACAACGTGACCCCATTTGACCTTTACTTCCGGTCGAAACCGGCAGTTAAAGTAACAAATCATGTTATTTTGGGCTCTAGAGCCTAAGTGAATAAAAATATGAAAAAATGTCCAATGCATAAAATTTTTTTAAACTCAAGAGCATTCTAAAAATATAATGTGTGACGTCATAGCTACGTCACAACGAAAATGGTACACGAGGTCGAAAAAAAAATTATTTTGCTATCTCAAAAAATACAGCATGTACGGACTTGAAACTTACCACGTACTTAGACCAAAGCGTGTATATGACAAAGAACAAAATTTGGAATGATGACGTCATCGATGACGTCATTATATTAAATTGAAGTTTTTTATTAAAATACTCATATCTCCAGAATCAGATATGCTACATACGTGATCTTTACACCATATGAAAGGTCATGAAGTATTAAACAAATCTTACACAGGGTGTGACCCCATTTGACCTTTACTTCCGGTCGAAACCGGAAGTAGTAGTTTGTTTTATAAAAAATCGTATCTGAATAATATTATTTTGTGTATTAATATAATAACTTAATTTTAAGGCCCTTCGACGATTCTACAAATGTTTACAATGTGTGACCTCATTTGACCTTCATTTCCGGTCGAACCCGGAAGTATAAGTTTGTACATACAAAATTGTGTATCTTATTAATGAAACGTGGTACATTAATAATCATTACATCAATTTTGAGCTCTCTGGCAATTCTATATGTTTTGCACAAAGTGTGACCCCATTTGACCTTTAAATCCTGTCAAACCGGAAGCTGAAGTTTAATATGACAAACCTTCATTTCTCCGTCTTCTTCTGCCTGAACGTTCTCCGCCAATTTTGAGAAAAACTGAAACTTGTATGAACTTGAAACTTCTCATGAACATCAACCTCGGTGAGTAGACGGCACCACAACTTTTTTGGAATGGTGACGTCATTACGTTAAATAAACGTTAAATAAACCTTAAATAATTTGAAAAATCATATCTTCAAAACCAAAAGAGCTACGTTCAAGATTCTTTTTGTACATGAAACCTCTTATAAAGATCTACAAATGCGGTGCACAACGTGACCCCATTTGACCTTTACTTCCGGTCGAAATCGGAAGTTAAAGTAACAACTCATGTTATTTTGGGCTCTAGAGCCTAAGTGAATGAAAATATGAAAAAATGTCCATTCAAAATTGTGTATTTTATTAATGAAACGTGGTACGTTAATAATTATTACATCAATTTTGAGCTCTCTGGCAATTCTAGATGTTATGCACAAAGTGTGTTCACCTGTCTAAACTGGAAGTTCTAAAAAACGCTTAGAAAAAAGGTTATTTAATAGCTATTCACTTTGTTTTCACAATAACACACAGCATAGCTCACTATCTCCCCAGTCAACTAAACTTAAAAAGTGATGGCTCGTTAATTCAGGCCAGAAATCCGAACACCTCGAATTTGTTATCAAACAAATTCTTATGTCTAGTTTTAAATGTGCTGCTGCTGATTAATAATTGTGATTGATTGTGATCGAAGAAAATGCCCACAAGTAGCCCACGCTTGAACAGTTCGTAAACCTTATTTATGTTGAATGTACTTCTGCCTTGCGGATGTTCCAAGACCTATGATTTCCAGAAAGAGAAACAAGCTATAACTGAGAAGATTAGCTTATCATTAACGTTCTCTTGAGATATCCAAAGAAACCCACCAAGAAAAAGAAACAAAACAGAAGATGGAGAGATGAACAAAGAACATAGCATTGCTTGGCAAAAGCCAGCTCATGATAAATTGAAATTGAGAATTGGTGAAGATGCGTTCCTCCTGTAATGAAGTGAACTAGGCAATAGACAGAGGAAAGATGAGAAAGTTACAACACCAATACGAATACAACAGAAATAAGCTTTCTGTAAGTCTTCATCTAGCAGAAATATCGATATTTTTTGGGTACCGCTTGCTACTACACTCAGTCTTCATTCGCCCTGAACATCCTCGCTACTCGTCTGCTACTACATGACGCCATCTTTTCCCTGAAGATTCGAAGTGCAGCCACAACAAATTCCAACCAAATGATAAATCTATATGTATGTGTGAATTACTCTTATACCAAATAAGGGCAGCAGATCGATTTCTGCTCCTTGTCCCTGGGCAAACCTCTTTCCAGTTCTTCGTCACCATGTAAAGAAATTGCTGAATGAGTATCTTTGTTGCCTGGGGCTGCTCTATAAATTTCTCGTATGTAGAAACAATAAGCCTAACGACAATAGCTGAAAGGTGTTTTAATTTTGAAACAATTTGGCTGAAGGGGGTTTGTATGTAATTGCCCGAGATGGCCCGGGAAACGTGCGCGCCAGGTTGTATAGCTTTATGCTGTGCTGACCTCAATCAAGTTATGGAATCCTGGAGTTGGCAAGCTATAGGTTTTTTTGTGAATGGGAAAACTACAAACTCCAATGTTTACTCCATGACATTTTTATCATCATCATCGTCCATTAAGGCTGTAGTCATCCAATAAGATGTAAACGTCATTCCTCATGTGAACGTCATTCACTTTTATTTCTTGAAGTTCTGGTCCATTATGTTCCTGCCACATCTCTCCATCTTCCTCCCTGCCTACCGGTCTTTGGTTGCCAGTCCACTATTCTTGTCCACTATTTAGTTTGTTTTATTGCCCTTTTGATGTCTCTTACTCCAGCGGTATAACTGAAATGTTTTGTAAGAAGATGAAATGTACTTGACATATAAATTCACCCGATTATAATAGGAAGCGATGTGTGACAATCTTCAAACAAAAAACACTTCCTTTTCGCTACATGCTATTTTGTGCTTTGAAGGCAAGCAGAATTCAGTTATTGTTAAATTACATGTAGGCCTACTTATAATTTCTTCCTTTTTTTTCTTTCTTTTTTCAAATGTTCATTCTTGATCTTTTCAAAGTTTATGGCCGAAGTATGTTGCAGAACGTGGATCTGCTCGCGTGTTCGCCTTATTATTAAACATGTTCCTGGTGCTACATTTCTTAAGACGTTTTAACACAAAAGACAAACTGTAGATAGAAATAGTATCAATCTCCATTCTTCCACGAGACAACCTTCAAACCATGTAACGAATAGTCCGGGGAGGAGGAAGCCATCGACCGTCCATGCCATGTATATTAGCCGGTATTTTCAGCCATTCTTTCCCATGACGTCTTGGCCTTCCTCGCGGCTACGAAGTAAAAGTTTCTACACCACAGCAAACCCTGCCCGGACACGACGCCAAACTTCATCATGTGTGCTCCACTGCGTCCTCCTATTCTACCCAGAATATCCTCTCCGATGCGGCTGATGAGACTTAACTTTTGACAAAAGAATTCCCGCTTTTTGTTGACATGATTTGACAGTCGATAGCTTGGGCTGTTACTTAAGGGATGATGATTTGAACAGGAAAAAGGAACTTGCATTCATCCTCCATGATTTGAAGTTTTAGTTGTGACATAGTTTATTGCTCCATGGTTGTGAGGACTACATTAGTTTTCGAGCGCTCACGTGGTTAGCACGTTTTGTAAGTTTGCCAATTAGGTTTTGTTTGTGGACAAAGACAGTTGGACCATGGAGGAAGGAAATTAAAGACACTCGACGCTATTGGTAAAAGACCAGTCTTCTCACTTTGTGTAGCTCAGCATATGCATAACATAACAAACCTGTTAAAATTTGAGCTCAATTGGTCGTCGGAGCTAGTCACACGAAGTTGTGAGCTTTCAGATGCTTGATTTCGCGACCTCTTTTAATTCTAAATCTGAGGTCTCGAAATCAAATTTTGTGGAAAATTACTCTTTTCTGGAAAACTACGTCACTTCAGAGGGAGCCGTTTCTCTCAATGTTTTATATTATCAACCTGTCCCCATTACTCGTTACCAAGTGAGGTTTTATGCTAATATTTATTTTGAGTAATTACCAAAGCCTAGGCCTAAACAAATATAAACGAACAAGTAAAAATCACCAATGACCTCATTTGTTTTACTGTTGACTCAAATTGTTTTTGTTATTGCAAACATTCATCACAGAAGTTTGAATTTGAGGCCCCTGTGAACCCGACCAAATAATGATGCACAGGCCTGTGCTACTCGATGTGCGCAACAACGTTGTTACAACATCGTCGACCAGTTGCTTTCTTACTATTGGTGGCGCTGTTCGTGTTTTTTGGAGAAACCACTGTCCACATAATGATGAGTGTCATCTTTTGCAATCATCACAGTTTGCGTTGAAAACCACCAAATCTACCTTCATCTGATAATAGTGCAGTAACTACACGCCATGTAATCGTGTCGTTGACCAGGTTTCATGACCTCCGATGTAAGCAGACGAATCTCAACAAAGTCTTGGAGAAGAACAAAAAAACGCCAACATAAAAAACACACGCAATGACAAAAGTTTCTCATCAGAAATTCGCGGTGTATTACCGTCATGGTTTGATCATAGAGCAAGGACCCTTTGCTTTTTCTCTTTCACACTCAACAGAGGCTCGCACCGAAACAGCCCCAGGATGTAATTAGAAAAGAAGGATTTGATGACATTCAGTTCTTGGTGCGTTTTGTTATCTGGATATATAGAGCTGAACACTTTTTTGAGTCTGGTTTGCTCTTTGTTGAGCGAGGTGCAAGGGTTTTTCTCCCTGGTGAATTAAGACACTAATTAACACATGCGGTGGTTCTTTGTACAACAAGAGCTCTGAAGTGGCTGGAAATTACGTTTGATTCTT
Source organism: Asterias rubens (assembly GCF_902459465.1). Classification (NCBI taxonomy): domain Eukaryota; kingdom Metazoa; phylum Echinodermata; class Asteroidea; order Forcipulatida; family Asteriidae; genus Asterias; species Asterias rubens. Next base: position 2,901,334 of record NC_047067.1, read on the forward strand.
GGGATCTAATACTGACATGTGATGTTTCTTTTGTTGAGGGACAATAGCTTGAAGGGAAATTAAAGAAGTAATGAATCGATAATGAGAAAGTACCACTTCACTTCTCTGGTGATGTGCGTAGTACATTATCTAAGAAGTCACCGTCAGTTCTTGTGTTCAATTGTTAGTTTTCGATATTAGAATAAGCATGGTGCCACACTTTTTCAAGATAGTGTCTTTGTTTTAAATAATGTGTGTTAAAGGTATGATGATAGCCATGGAGGTAGGATCCTACTCCATGATGTAACCAAACCAAGACTGGGCGTAACTCCTTCTTTTATAGTATCAGTAAAAGTTGTACGAGCTGTTGCTAAATTCAGGGATCGTGTTAAAATGATGGGCCCCATTTCACAGAGCTGCCTAAGAAGACAATTTTTCCCTGCAAATATTGTGCTTAGCAAAACCTAGCAGGATGCTAGTCATGATGCATTCGACATGGATATTAAGCTTGTAACCTTCTTCTGGTTAGCATACTTTTTGTTGTGCTTAGCTACTTTTGAAATTGGGTCCAGGATGGCATTCGAGTATCGGTGTCTGTACTTTCATCTTCACGTCCGTTGACGCTTGGAGTGTTTGAAGCATTGCTCTTTGGTTGAAGATGTGGGATAACAAAGACAAGATGCTTATCGTCTTCCGGAGAATAATATTATTCAAATTTAATCGGAGCACCTCCCTCCCCCATTTGAACAGTATTCAAAATCCAGAAGAAAGCCGTGGGCGTGTTGCTTAAAAACAAATCTCTTTTTAATGTCCGTTGTCTGTTTTTAAGTAGAAAAGCATGCTGCGGGACGTGATACCTCGCCCCATCAGCTTCTTATGTCTAGAAGATGACCTTGTATTGTTGTAAGTATTGTTGGCTCTCGATTCAACAACTGTCAAAACCCAAACCTGTGCCGTCCGGAGACTCCGTAACTACTTAACAGATTTAAAAAACAAATCCCTTCCGACGAATAAACATCGCGTTTTAAATTCTTGTTTGAAGACAAGACATTATGCTGGAGAGAAGGTTGAGAGAGTTTGCCGGGGAGGGTTTTAAGATCTAGCGCCTTGCCGGGGGCATGACACATTCCAACTCATTCATGATCAATCCTACACGGCTTTCTTAAGACGTTTTCTCTTGTGTTCAGCGAGCGGATACCAAGTGATGGCGGGAGGGTAGGGATCGTTGCGAATCTTTAGAAAATGGCGATAAGAGCTGACACATCGTGCTGTCATTGACCGTCGGCAGGGTCGGCCAGCCGTCGTCTATTAGGCCGGAACGCCAGAGTGAAGGAACATGTCGTAAATGCAGTTCAGTTTCGATAATCTTTTTCTAAATGACTCAAAATGGACAAAACGGCAGACCGTTGCCGTGGTTTCGTTGACTCTAACTTGCATTTCGTGAAGGCCCTACAATTGGCTTACTTTAGTCTATACTGCAGCCCATATTTTTTTTCAGAATGAGTCATTATGGCCTGTTTATTAAGTTTATTATGATTTTCTGATGGCATAGCTCCAAAATTAAACATTACAGCTAGCCTAAAAAAGTTTGAAGTACATTTTTTTGTAATGCAAGTCTTCCAGAGGCTTTGAAGCTTATTTTGTTTATGGCTATTTTAAAGTATTGATTATCTTGAAACCAACCGTTCTTTCAGTTACCCCAACTCATTTTTAGAGATTATCATTACATGGTGTTACCGCAAACCTTGCCATATCGAATTTCCACCATGCAAAGTTTCAAACCCTGATTGAAAGTAGTGGTATCAGCAAAACGACATCCCACTAAATTTTGAGAAAACGGAGCATCGTTTTGCGGGCCCTCAAAATATTCCCTCTAGACAGATTCTAGACAGAAAAGGGGATACAGTGTTAAACTCTTGTCCGATTGTGACATGAGATGTTGACTTCCATTGAGATATTATTATTTTTGATGACACAGCAGGCCCTGAAATAAATCGTCTTGCCGAGAGGTGTTTGGGACTTTAATTTTCAAGACTGATTTTTATACTTTTAGAAACTTACACCCGTGTTCCCGTGTAGGGGTGTGTTATTTGAACACAGTGAATAATAGTTCAAGCTTAAATATTTTTTGTGCGTGTATTGAATTAGCATTTTGCACCAGTTTATTTTTAGTGTGGCGCATCCACAAGCAATGTAAAGGGCGCCACCAACAATAATTTAACGACGTCACATGCACAAAACCACAGCAACCTCCCAAGTCACGTGACTAAACAATATGGCGACCCCGGTGTCACTTTGTATTTTCTAACGGGAGGAACTGTAAGTTGAACGGCTATTTTGGCTCAAAGTTAAGCTGTAAATTATGTCATTTTCATTACATATTAAGGAAGTATTTACTTCAGCTTTTTGTAGTGATCTTTCAGGTGTAAATTCAAGAGATATTCGCAGAAAAAGGGAAAATTAAGTAACTATTTGAGTTGTCCGGAAATGTAAAACTGCGGTAAAAATGTGGAAGAACTGCAAACGGCCATAGTCAATCAATTACCTACGGTAGGGGTGCTGCACCTGCCTGCGCCAACTGCAATGCCTGACTGGCGAATTGTCACATCACTTGTTCGAGACAGTATTTTTCTCAGAGACTGTAGTAGATCAGAAATTCTCTCTTGCTTCGTGTTCTGAGCTGAGGGGAGTAAGACTCTCACACTCACAGGGACAACACACCCGCCGATCATCATCATGGCATCAACAAACGCCGGGTTGTCGTTGCTGGCTCGAGGGATCGGGGAGGAACGAGTTCGCAGAGGACATAAAAAGTTGGAAGTTTGTCTTGAACCTGAGGTAAGAATGATTGGATAACTTTCCATATGGTGCCACCACTTTTTCACTAATTTTTACAGAAAGGGATAGGCCCTATCTCATTTAAGAGGTAAATTAGATAACGTATTTAATATTTTATATCGAGTGAAAAAGTGGTGGCGCCATACGGAAACTTTCCAAATGATTGATAATTGATTAAATAAAGCTAACTTTCTGTATTTTGTAAAATTTCAGTTATCTTAATCAAAATAATTCAAATAAATTAAATTGCCCTCCCTTCTCATCTCAGCCTTCAATTCAAAAACAAAAGTTAAGCATTTTGTCAAACTTTGTATTCGACAATCATTATTTGTTTTCAAAGATTATAATTATTTGTAAACAACAGACATTCGTCAATGTCTGGTTACCTTAAATATATTTTTTTAGAATGGTCAGTATATACCAGTTGCACAACAGTAAACACAAGATATTATTCAATATATTACTAGACAAAGTTAGGAGAATTACAAACAAGAACCACCTTATCCAGATTCAGATTAAATTCATTCAAACTAAGTGAAGTTCGCCAGCAAGGGTTAAAAAGTGGAGGTCGATTACAACAACTTTCAACTAAATATATGTAATAATTCAGCCTTTATACTTAAAAGTTGGAACGGCACTACACTCATATTAGAACAGGAAGAACTGTTCACATTGAAGTTCATTTTGAATTATGAATTTGGAAAAGGCCCTAAAGTTCTTATACCATCATAATTGATCAGACTTTGACATTGATCAATTTATGTCAGATTTGAACTTGATTAATGCGGAATTATGTGATTACGGCCAGTAGAATCGTTTACTGGGTGCCGTACATGTAAGTGCAGAATTCTGTGGCAAGCAGAGCCATGGAATTGGGCCCTGAACGACTTTCCCGTGTATGAGTAACAGAAATAATCAAAATGAATCCCCAAATATATCAAAATGCAGTAAGAATGGGTAAGGCTTATTTGTTTATTGTATCACTATTCACTATTTCTTATTCAAGGATTTGGTAATTTGTGTACCAATACAGGTATTATTAGTTGCAACGACTGGACTATTAACATAACTTGTCCTAAAAATCATTATCTCTGCAAAACCTCTGTTGCCAACATTCAATGTAAACATCCACCATTTAATTTGTTTCTCTCCAGGATTACCACAACATTGGGGGTCGTAAATTCTACCTGCCACCGATTCAACAGAAAGCATGGCCACAAGAAGAACTAGTGTTTGATTCTCCGCGAGAGCTTCACACTCACAAGACGTTCACGACAAGAAAAGGTGCCCTTCTACTTTATTCAGAAGATCTTGCGATGACAGCAAAGGAGAAAGTTGAGAGCACCAAAGCGTTGGAAGCAGAAGACTCTAATTCTCTTAATACGTTTAATGATTTGAGAAGTGCAATTTTATCTTATGGGGCAAAGGTAAGTTGAAACAAAATCAAGAGCAAATTGTTACATGTAGCAAGTCTGTACTTATGACAATACTGAGTTCTTATAGCACTTTATTACACCTGATGGGTATCTCAAATCACTCAGTATTATTTTCCTGTAAGATATCAGAGTACATGTGCATTTGTATAGTACATGTATGAGACCTAGTCCCTTTTATTTTTTGTATTATTAATTGGTTTATTGTTAAAAAACACATTGCAGCCAAAGGCTGAATTACATGCAATTTACAAAGAAGAAAAAACACAAATATTATTAAAACTCGGGCATTCTGAGGCAAAATTTTACAAGAAAGCACACGTAGACTGACAGTCCTTAAAAGAAGATAATGAAAAAATTATTAATTAAATTTGGGTGAGCCTCCAAAAAATTGATTGGTTGATACATAGCACATAGCACCATGTATAATGGTTTGCAAGGTGCTGTGGTGCAATACACTGGTAACCAAACCAGGAACACCCTTCTCTTTATGATAAGTGTACATTGCTTCTTTTCTGTATCACCACGCACGGGACCTATGGTTTATGTCCCATCCTAAGGATGCAGCAATAAAGGTTGTTAAAACCGTCTTGCCAAAGGACACAACCGGGACCAAAAAGTCCCTTCAAAAGTTTCCCGTAGGCTACATAATAAGAGTTCCCAGTGGAAGTGCCCTTTGCAAAATGAAAATGGCTTTGTCCACTCAAAGATAATATATTCAAGGCCGGAGATTGAACTTCATTAATTTCCCCGTCGATGATTCCCGATCATAAATTCAAAACTACAAAAACTTTGCCAATTTCCTCTATGAGTAATTTCAATGTTTTCAAGACTGTATTTTGACAACTCTGTGCACATCTTCTTATCTCTGACCAGGATTCCACATCGGAACCGGTGTATCTCGGTTTTGTTCACAACAAACACTCCCACAACTCGCCTCGAACCATCCGTCCAGGCTTTTCAGCCAAGAGATACCTATCAAGCTGGTCAAGGAGCTGGGATGATTCAGTTCTGCTGGGATTGAGAACCAATGGTGAGTAACAGACTCGTTAAAATTCAAAGTTTGTTTCCAGTTGCAAAGTTTTAAAACTTCTGTAAAGTGTTTGATATGTGGACAATTAAGAATTTGTATATCTGGGTGTTCGTATAATTCTTAAGGTCACATTCTGGACAAGAACCTCTTTCAAGAGAATGCTCTGTCACCCAAGATTTTAAGACGCATCAACGATGACCTGTCAAGCCTACCAGCTCCATATAGAGTCACTAGGAGCATGCTGATGGCACCTGGAAGTCCTATCGTTTATGAATTCTACAGGATTAGGCCAAGAAGTGCTGATTCAGGTAAGGCAGTTCCTTAGTTTATTTCAAACTAAATTTAATTTAATATTGTGGAAATCATGTGACACAAGGCAATATGCCATAGTATTTTAGTCAACATTTATTTCATTCTAAAGTTGAAGTAGTTTTAGTTTGAAACAAGACTGGAGGGGGACTCGAACCACAACCTCCGCTACGCTAATCCAGAGGTCATTGGTTCAAGTCTCGCTACAGTAGATTTTTCTTTGTTCAAACGCAAAATAGTAGTAACAAAAACAACAAACAACATATACAGAAAAAACATTCTAAAATAAAACACTCAGTCCGTTAAATGATGAAAATTTGAATTCTTAAATTGGAAATTCAAAGCAAAACATCAGAGTACATGTATATGGCTGCCTGTGTGAGGTCCAAGCATTTATAAAAAACTTCAGTGAGATTTGGATTCTTTTTCTTTCAGGGAGGCCCTCAGAAGATGACTTTGACAACGATAAAGACCGTACCCCTATAGCAACTCTCAACGTCCCAGGCTCCATCGCTGCCGTAGTACGAGACGATCAAAACAAACCCCGTGCCGTCCCGTACTCAAGCCTAGCACGTGATGAACAGCAGCAGGTGTTGCAAAGACTGCTACTGCAGAGCGCCATGCATGAGCAGTTGATGAACGACGCGGATAAAGGTGGCGTGGACATTGGGAGTACCACCTCAATGGCTGGTAGCCGGCCTGTAACAGTGGAGCAGTTACGAGATCTGAATATGGTCCATGCAGTCGCTGTAAGTCAAAATAATAGATAAGATAGTTTGATTTTTATGAAACAATTGTTGTCTTCCCTGCACTGCCATCTTAGATGTGAAATGGGTATTTTTGAGTCAAAATGGTGGAATTGGTAGACGGACATCGTGGGGAGGTACCTTCTGTGTTGTGTAACGGGTCAATCGTGGCACAGCTGTGTAAACCTATCTGTGTGTAGATCCATTCACCATGTGATTTTGAAGAGTCAGATACATGTTAATGTTCACACCATCACACCACAGTAATGATTTCTAATAAATTTGAATGTTTTGACAGTATGAGGGTTGAATGTACTCTGTAAATGGGTCTGTCCACACTAGTTGGTCCATCTGATAACTGTTTAGACTGTGACTGGGAGGGTACAAAAAAGGCAACATTTTCCCCATGTACAACTCTCAGTTGATACATGTACTGAGTGTGTTTACCAAACACTATACAACATTTCTTATTATTTAATATTATGCCGTCATCTTTAAGACATTGCTTGTAAAGAGGACAGACAGTGTGTTGGGATTGACTGGAAAGTGGTGACACACTAATAATAAACCCCGTGCATGTGACATCACGCTCAAAAAGCACCCACAGGCTTTTTGACCACCCCCCCCCCCATTGGGGTCAAAGGAGGCAAATGATTGGACGATAGTTTTTTTTAAAAATTTTTTTATGCAAGTCGCCTGACACACAAGGCCTGAAGGCCACTTCAAGGTGTGGGCTACAATTAATTTGTTTCCAGAGGCCGTTGCCACCTACTCCTACGAATGTAGGCTTGGGTATTTTCAATTCGAAGCCTAGCCGGTAGAGCAGAAAGCACTACCTCCCCAATTTTATGTAGCAAGTGTCACGACCGGGATCCGAACCCACACCCTGCTGATCAAACACCAGTGCTTGAATCCGGTGCTCTTAACCACTCGGCCATGACTGCCAAAACACGTGTGCGTCAGTGTAGCAATTCGCGTTATGCAAGGGGTCTGTTTACTATTTACTAGTCTGCAGAAACTAATTATTATTTGTTTATCTACAGGCCTTGGTAAACACAAACACATCAGGGCTGATGGATGGACAACAAGCATTTGATGACAAGGGTTATAAAGATTTATACAAACGGAAATTTAATCAGACGTTTGAGCCATCACCACCAGGTAAGAACTCAGTTATTAATAGTTTGATAATTCTAAGATGTTGATTTTGCTTCAACTATCTTTGTCAGTTTTGTAAGAGCGAAAATGAAAAATGACACCCATTGTTCCGAAACAGACACTAAAACAAGGTTTTTGTTGAAATGACATCTGGCGAAATGTGGTGTTTCAGTGGTCGGGCAGTTGAAAGCATCAAACTCAAACTCTGCTGTTTCTTACCAGCCAAGTTTGGATTCGATTCTCAGTCGCCCCAGCTTGAGGAAGATACTTTACCATTATTGCCTTGTCCTGTAGATGGAACATGAAGCCAGAAGGTCACGTGTAACAGGATTGGTAGTGCACATAAAAAACAACAACAGCAGCCGATTTAGAAAATGCTATGATTAATCCTGTCTCGAGTAGGACGAGTTACTCGTAGATAACTCAGCCTAACTTAGAATGGGTTCGATGCATCCTAACATCTTTGGATATGCAACTTAACTCGTCCTAAGTCCTAAGATTAATCCTAAGGAAGAGTTTGGTGAGATCGATTGCTGAACACTTATCCTGGAACAGTAGGGGTTATCCCGGTGTTTTCAGGTGTTTCTTGCCTTGTTAACAAGTTTTCCTCGGGCTTGCGAGCTACAGTGATTAAGTTCCCCTTTTGAGGTATCCTTTGTTTAAGTACTAGAAATGTATTTATTGTAATGAGCACAAACATTTGTAACATTTGCAATCCACCCTCTCCAGAACAGCAGCAGTTTTTGTTTCAGAGAATGAACTATCAGATCAAAGATCTGAAACATTGTTTTTGTTAATGGTTTAACAAAAACTGTATTGAAAATAAGTGTTGTTTGAAGCTTTGCATGGTGTGGTGAAACAGGAGGAAACTATAAATAAAATGTAAACTTGTGGGGTACAACCCTGTGTGAGTGTTTTCTCTAAAAAGAGCCGGTGTGGTCTCAACGTTTCAACATTATCCTGAAGACGAGCAGAGTATACTGTTCCAAACTTTTAGACCACACCAGTTCTTTTCAAAGCCAACACTCCCACAAAAGAGATTTTCCCATGGCTGTACCTGCAAGTTTACTAGTAATTTAGAGTTTCCTCCTATGTATTGAAAATACCCTGGTTGCATAGAGCTTTAGCGGAAAGCTGAACAAATGTCTCCGCTAAGCAAGTATTAGCAGGAAACCATCCTCTAGCAGTATAAGTTTCAAAGCATTTTCACCGGTAACCAAATTTATGATTTGTTTCTCCAGCTGTCAGGAAAGGAATAAACCGCAGTGGCCATCGGTCAAAGATCCCGACCATTCCAACACTACCACCAATTCTATCTACATCGCCCATACCCCCACAAATGGAGAAACATACCCTCCGAGCCGAGACAAAACTCCCTCAGATTACAATGGAACCACCCACACCTCAGCATCCTGTGCTTGGTTCTACACACAGCCGGAAGAGCTCATCGTGGGGACAGGATAGTGAAGATATGAGGGACTCATGGCCCTGTAAGTTAATTTAAAAAAAAAAAATCTATTTTTCCCTTCAAGGGAAGGTTCAAGTTTGACTACAATTATAAACTTAAGGTTAGAAGCTTATAGCAGCGTTTGATAGTATAAAACATTTTGAGAAACATTTCACTTTGAAGAAATGTGGTTTATGTAAAAAGACAAAGGTTATGCCCCAAAATTTGATTTTGAGAAGTGTTACAACAAGACTCTACTTAGATTGTGTACTTCTATTAGGGTTTATTGGACTTTTGGAAAGAAACGCAACCACCTTTAAAATGAAATTGTCACTTATTAGTCTTATTTATATAGGATTAAAACAGCCAGATAGTACAAAAAACAAAAGGTATACTTTGCCTTCCAACTCTCTTTTACCCCTCTTGAATGTCTTTCTTCTTTGTTCCAGCTGATGAGACCAATATCTGGAAGGCAGACATTGATGAAGATGAACTTCTTAAACAGCAGGAGGCGGAGCAAGAAGACTCGGATGAAGAGGAGCTTCTTCAATCGGAAACCAAAACCAAATCAGCAAAGTCGTCAGATTCAAACGTCCATCGGAGGGTGCCATCCAAGTCCGGGTCTATCTTAAGTTCAGTCAGCGTCAGCTTGGGTAAGTAAAAGAGAGGACCCTCCCTCCTCCTGGTTCCAAAGGGGGTACTTTTGAGGGTTGGGCAGTTAACCAGTTAACTGCTTAATCGTAAAAAACAAATTACCTTAATGGCTTAGTGAAACCAACAGTAAATAGAAAGAAAGATCAAAGGAAATAAAATAAACAAATCCAACAGTGAACAGATAAAAGGAAAGTTTGGATATGCTGTCCAGGGACAATGATTTAATTTTGTTGATGGAACTGTCTTATCTTACAGACACAAGTTTTGAATAACGATTGGAAAAATAGATGCACAGCCCTAGTTCTTGACTGCACTTCTTGTGTTTTTCAGTGTCAATGTGCAGTTATACAATATCAACCCAACCTGAACAAAACGGCATCATCAAAATATCTATCGGAGCTCGTTTGTTCAAATCCAGCTCCAGTAAACTTGTCTTTGTTCAAACCCAAATTATTTTAAAAACTTACCCAGTCAGTTTTCCTTGTAGTTTATTACTTGATAAGTATTGTTGGCTGCCATTTTGACGTTATAGAGGATTTGACAGGACCCATCATCTCTGGTGGCAAGCATCCCTCCGGCAGCGAGAAGAGTTACGGAGGAGGGTCTTCGAGCGAGCATTCCCGTAGCATCAAGGGTAGCCATATCCCCGGTAGCCTGCGTGAATCCATGCGCTCATACAAAGGTAGCAAGAACAGTAACTCGGGAAGCATTGTGCTAGGTCCAGATGGTGAAGTCATGTCAATAGGGGGCGGTGTTGGTAGCAGTGCTGACGCTGGGTCATCGGTGGCTGACGCTACAGAAAACTTGCAAGGTATTTGGGTGCTTGGAGCTTATTTCTGCCTTCTTACTTTAATTTCATTTTAAAAGCTGTTTTTTGCTCCTTATAAAACTGACACAATAGAAAAACCTAATCAACAAACAGTTTTGTCAAAAGGTATTGATTTGTACAATGTCTGATTTAAGAAAGAAAAACAGGAAAAGAGATAAGTACTTTTACAGGAAACCTACGTGATTCTAACAAGCTTCTGTTTCGAGAAAATTTGAATCTTGTAGCTGTTGCAAACTGCTTACCAACTTGTGGTATTAATGCAAGAAAAATGGTTAATGGCCTGATGTTCTGACCCTGTTCTGACCCGGGCCATTTACTTTTGTTTGCAAGTGTCTCTTTTAAATACACTGGCAAGGCATACTGATGAAAACTTACTTGGTGATGATTTCAAGACTGAGCTTTTTGCTTTGTAACTTCTTTCTTTGCTGGAGTTTGTGAAATACAAAAGTAGTCTGAGTTGAACTAGATAAAAATGCTGCCAAACAAATCTGCAATTTATTTAGTTTCAGTTAGTGCATCTTACATGTAGGTAGGAGTGTGTGAAAATGTTTGCAGTGTTGCGATCAGACGACTACACAGCAAGTAATTTAGTGCATTCGTCAGATCTGCTTGGCTTTCTAAAGCAGTGGAACACAGAATTCTAAACAGTTGGCCTTCGACCTTGATCATACCAAACTGGGTTTTTCACAATGCGACATTGGGTCCAGGGCCCAATTTCAATGATCTTCCTAATGGCAGTTTTGTGCTTACTGTAGGCGCAAGTTTCCCTTTTATAGCACTACTAATCGTAAGCACAAATAAATGCATTCTAACCTTTTTGGCTTGCTGTATGAAACTGTATGACATAACAATGCAAATTCATGGTATACGCGCAAGCTGGCTGCCTATTTTTCTTGCTAACCTCTGAAATATGTTTACGTTTAAGCAAATTTTTCTGCTAATGAGTTGGCACGAAAATTTGCTAACTGTTATAAGCAGCACTACATAATTGGGCCCAGTTGAATTTGGTCAAATGATGTCAACATCGAACATCTCCTAATAGCTGCACAGTAAACAGCTAGACTGCCTCTTCCATCCCAATAATTTCTAAACCCCTCCTCTATTCCTCTTTAGAAAAGCTAACCTCCCCTTGCCAACTTTTCTTTCTTTATGTTTTTGCTTTGACAATGGAAGCATCCAGCATGGCCCACTCTACCCATATGGGGGAGTTGGAAAGTTTGGATGAGCGTGATGAGCTGGAAGGTAAAAGTATTATTAGTGCACGCATTTGTAGTGTACCCATCTCACCACTTCATTCATCAAATCATCGCAATATCAACTATTGAGGGACTGTTTATAATTATGTGTATTTTATTAGATTTTTGCATCGGGGAGAAAGAATATAAGTTTTTTTTACCCATACACTGATGTGTACTAAGCACTGTATACTCAGTACCATGTTATAATAAGGGAATCAATGTTTGTTGAAGAGGCGGGTAAACAACTCCTTATAAGGGAATGCTGTGCGCGTTGCGCGTATCGCGTGATGTGGCACAACTGTTTCAGCCGTTGCTCTCGACCAATAGGAATGAAGAAACTGTCTCATAAGAACAGGTGCAAGCTCGCGTGTCACGCCCATGTTTCAACACTTTTTACCGGTCTTAAACAAAGGTTTATACACACCCAGGTGACCCGCTCTCCACCAATAGGAATAGCGAAACTGTGTGAGGTATTTATGAATTATGCTCCAATTGATGCTGTAGCCTGTATAATGCTTAAACGACATTTTGATACTTTTGTTTGTTGTTACCAATATTGGAATAAATGTCTATACCAAAATTACTTTTTTATACTAGTTCTGTGAAAATCCAGTTCACTCGGGTAGGATTCAAACCCATGACCTTTACATTGTTAGGTCATGGGTTCGAATCTCACCTGAGTGACTTACCTGAGGATTTTGTTCACATAACTTGGGAAATTATTGAGAATGCAGTGCTTTATACATATCATAGTATGGGTAAAACACAAGTTATATGTTTATTTTGTTTTGTCATCATTTTGTGGATCACATTTACATGTATGAAGTTTGTAAACAAAATATTGTGGAGAAACAGTCACAAAAGATTAATTAACACCACCTGGAAATTTTGCTAAGCAGACCTTTTAAGTGATAAGGACTCTATTTCATTAAGCTGTTACACAGGGGAAATCCCACAATTGTTTGCTAAGCAAAAATAAGCAGTATACCAGTCACAAGTACCGTACATTTCTTCCCATTTTGGCTGGTCACCTAACCCACTTTTTTTGGCTGGGCAATATTTGTTGCGGTAAGCACAATTCTGTGCTAAACATCTTGGAATAAAGTTGTTCAATAAAAGGAATACGTGTAGGTTAATATTGTAGAACTGCTAAAACCTTTTGCTAAGCATAGAAAACAAATTGCTATTGGCAGAAATAAGTTGGTTGTGTGATGTATAGTTTTTGTGACAGGTTTTTCCAAATTGGTTGTCATTGTTTATTTATTTATTTGTTATTTATTTTGTACTTTTAATATTTATTAATAATTATTTATTTATTTGTTTTTAAATTTTGTCTGACGTGTCTGTGTGCTTTTTGTAAGTACTTGTTGATCTGCACCAACATAAACCATATGTTTTTCACTCATGATTGACCATTGCACTCCATACTTTATGCAAACCACATTTTCATATAATTGTAAACCACCTGTCATTCTTTTGAGAATGTGACATTCATTTTTTATATTCCAGTTAATTGTAGCGTGCAGAGACTTGATTAAAAAAAAACAGCTTCTTTTTATTTTTATAAAGAAAGGTTTTTTGTTTTTAACATTTTAAAATCTTGAGAAAATAGCAGGTGAATGTACCAAATTTGTTATTTATGCTCGTAGCTGCTTCCTATGAGAAACGCTGTCAAAGGAAACGAAACGACTACAAACTGCTGCTTCGACATTCAACTGTAGGAATTGCTATTGTGACTATCACTTCCAGATAGGCCTTGCAAGTCACAGCCGCTAACTATCCAAGATAATCAGTGTCTTCTCTTTTTATAACTCCATTGCCTTTCGCGACGAATGGTGGCCTAAAGCCCCTCGAATAACACACTTGAAGGAACTTCTGGAAAAAGTATCATCAGCACTAGAGAAGTCAGTCAAAGACCAGGATTTATGCATATATAAATATATCAGAATAAAAATAACACCCATCTTTGTTGGGATCTGTCGTCGATTCTACCAAACTCTTCCTAACTTAGGATCAATCTTAGGACTTAGGATGAGTTAAGTTCCGTAACATAGACTATAGATTGCTGAACCCTAGCGTGTCATGAAAACGGCTGCTGGATCTTTTTATAACATGCTTCTTCTTCTTTCAGATGACGCCCTATCAGAAGATTCCGGTCACATGTCCTCTGAAGAGGTCGAAGTTCACGACCCGACCCCACAGCCAGTCATGATACCCACAGCCCAGTTTGGGGCGGATTTACCCGAGTCTAAGCCACCCAGCTTACCCAGTGTGCCTCTGTCAAGGATGAACAAGTCACAGAAATCAGTTGAGGAATCCTTACCCTCGGGGAAAGGTAAGAATTTAAGTTTGTGTTCTTTGTTTCAAGTTGGGAATTTCATCTTTGAGAGGGGAAGGCCGTTTTCATTTTGCAAAGGGCACTTCTATAGGGAAATCTTAAAGTCTATGGGAATATTTTGAAGGGGCACCAAGGACAAGACCAAGGGCAACAGAGGCCATTGCCTTCTTCTAGCTGTGGTCCAGTGTCTATCAGTATGTGTTTTTGTAGGTAAATGTAAATTACTTTATAAAACTACAATTTTAATTTAACTGTACTGTATTAGATCATTGATGTGAAGTGGCTCGTGTGTAGTCTTAATTTTTAATATGACGTCATATTTCTTCCTCATCAGTTATTTCTATAGCCACTCCGTCACTACCTTGTAGTGATAATCCTGAACTGGCTCATTCTAGGCAGTCAGTAGCTAAATCCGTCATTGGTCCCTCCAGACCACGAAACACCCCCGCGTCCGCTAAACAAGGTATAGACACTTCAAGAGATGCTGTTAAATCACACTCACTATGGAATGCTGGCCTCACAAATCACGGATGAAGAATTTAAAATTGTCTTTGGATTTACAACACACCCAATCACAAACACCAGGCTTTACACTCTGCAAAGCACTTATTTTAAACACTTTGGGGGGGGGGGGGGGTACCGGTACCGAGTCAATGGCGTGTGGGTACGATTCCTGGCCACGACACTTCGGTGTCTTTAAGCAAGGCACAACGATTATTGCTGCGTTCTTTGGATGGGACGTTAAACGTCCCAAGTGTTGTGTAAGGCACGTAAAAGAACCCAGTGCATTTACCGAAAAGGAAAGAGGTTTGCTCCGGTTTCCTTTGTTTGATTGGCTGCCTATTGCCCCACAGCACCTTGTAATTCAAACCATTACATGGTACTATAAAGGAACAGGTACCATACTTCAAAACTTAGCTCCAGATACCTTGCAGGAAATAATACTGAGCACATTGATGTGCCTTGTGGGGTGTTTTAACAACTTTATAAGAACCCATTAATATTATTTTTATTATTAAGGACACACATTCTTTTTTTCACTAAATTATTTGTTTTTATATGCATTAATCTTCTGCACTACAGCGTGGAGACTTCACTCAAAGTTTGTTCTGCTAGCACCACCGTATGACACAGTGAGATTGTAATTCTGCAGCAGATTACAACAAATATTTTCAACATTTCTTTTACAGGGAATCTAAATCTTTCTGTCCAACAAGCTGACACTTTGACTTATTCCTTGATTAGTAATTATATAAACAGAAGATTTTGTCCTTATTTTACCTCCAAAAATTGAAGATGTTGATTTAGGAAGAGGAGATATCGACGCTTCCAGATCCTTCGCCAATTTCAGTTATGGGCCCGAATCGGCCGCGGACGATGCCCTTAGTCAAGATGGGATCGGTAAACAATATTTGGCACAACATAACATCAGTGTTTTTTCGTTATCCTGTTATGTGTGTGATTATTTTCCGTGCTGTTTATTGCAACCATGTGTGTAAGGGCGGGGCGGGTGAAGGGGTGGGGCTGGGCAGAGATGTGTTGTTGAAAATCATGATGTTTGGCTTGCTAACATGTAAAATTGTGGGCATGATGAGGTTTTTCACCAGTGTTTGCGATTGTCTGCCGCACGGAGGAGATGCACCACTTTGAAATATGACTTGAAAATCATCTTTGTAGGGGCTGTTCTTGTTTATTAACCAAATTGACTGATTAGGCAAAACCACACAATTACTTTAAATGATGGAGTTACAACATTAACAGCGTGAAACACTTGTTTCACAGAAAACTTATAACACTTTTGAAGTTTTGGTTGAAGCAGAATCCCCTGTCACTTAATTTTATGCAGAATTTATTTTAAAGATATTTAGAACGAATTTCTTTTAGAGTAAAACTAACCTCCATGGAAAGTTTATTTTCATGAGCTAGTTGTGTGTTTTTGAATGATCGGTCAACATATTTTCAAATGGCACTTTTATACAGAGTTCAGTGAAGGACTAATGGCATGTTCGTCATCATCATTGCATCATCTTTCATTTTGTTTCTTATACTCATCTTAAACTTCATCCGCATAATAATCTTCCTCATCAGCGTTAAACCACATCATCATTGATCATCCTTAAGATTACACCATTAGTCTGTCTTCCATCATTAACCAAGTTCAGCAGTTGGAGGATGCCACAGCCAGACAGAATATCCTTCAAACTGTTTTATACTTAAGTGACATCAGTGTGCAAAGTGTCTTAACCGGAGTAGTGAGCCATACATAGGGCAAGCTCGAGCAGCGACCAATTGTCGTCCACTAGTCAATGTTCCATGGGACCTATGAATCCACTACAACCTGGGCCAAGCAAAATGGTCGACAATAGTCAACTATAGTCCCTTGCTCGAACTTGCTCATTTCTAACCATGGTATAGTTTAATGTTGCTGTCAGGTACCCTGTGTGCAGTCAGCAATTACACTTAATCTACTAAAAAGGGGTCAGACTATTTTGCTGTTTTAGTGTCGATGTGTAATTTTTGCCATTTTGGCCGCTTATAGGGTCTGGTTTAGGCTTTGACTATGTCTGTTATTTTGAAAACATAAACTTTTGGCACACGTCTTCAGAGAGGCAGAGAGTGCCCAAACTGAAGCCTAGACCATTCAGATTAAAAAAGCAGAAGATCCCGCGAAATAAAATTATGTCTGCTCAGTCACAATGCATTTAGTTTCAAAAACTATCATCATTTTAAAATAGAAAAGAATGAGGATTCACAGTGTCCCATTTGATTCACAGTGTCCCATTTGATTCACTGAGTCCCATTTGATTCACAGTGTCCCATTTGATTCACAGTGTCCCATTTGATTCACAGAGTCCCATTTGATTCACTGAGTCCCATTTGATTCACAGTGTCCCATTTGATTCACAGTGTCCCATTTGATTCACAGTGTCCCATTTGATTCACTGAGTCCCATTTGATTCACAGTGTCCCATTTGATTCACAGTGTCCCATTTGATTCACTGAGTCCCATTTGATTCACAGTGTCCCATTTGATTCACTGAGTCCCATTTGATTCACAGTGTCCCATTTGATTCACAGTGTCCCATTTGATTCACAGTGTCCCATTTGATTCACAGTGTCCCATTTGATTCACAGTGTCCCATTTGATTCACTGTGTCCAAATTGATTCACAGTGTCCCATTTGATTCACAGTGTCCCATTTGATTCACTGAGTCCCATTTGATTCACAGTGTCCCATTTGATTCACAGTGTCCCATTTGATTTACAGTGTCCCATTTGATTCACAGTGTCCCATTTGATTCACAGTGTCCCATTTGATTCACAGTGTCCCATTTGATTCACAGTGTCCCATTTGATTCACAGTGTCCCACTTGATTCACAGTGTCCCATGTGATTCACAGTGTCCCATTTGATTCACAGTGTCCCTTTTGATTCACAGTGTCCCATTTGATTCACAGTGTCCCATTTGATTCACAGTGTCCCATTTGATTCACAGTGTCCCATTTGATTCACTGAGTCCCATTTGATTCACAGTGTCCCATTTGATTCACAGTGTCCCATTTGATTCACAGTGTCCCATGTGATTCACAGTGTCCCATTTGATTCACAGTGTCCCATTTGATTCACAGTGTCCCATTTGATTCACAGTGTCCCATTTGATTCACAGTGTCCCATTTGATTCACAGTGTCCCATTTGATTCACAGTGTCCCATTTGATTCACAGTGTCCCATTTGATTCACTGAGTCCCATTTGATTCACTGAGTCCCATTTGATTCACTGAGTCCCATTTGATTCACAGTGTTCCATTTGATTCACAGTGTCCCATGTGATTCACAGTGTCCCATTTGATTCACAGTGTCCCATTTGATTCACAGTGTCCCATTTGATTCACAGTGTCCCATTTGATTCACAGTGTCCCATTTGATTCACAGTGTCCCATTTGATTCACTGAGTCCCATTTGATTCACAGTGTTCCATTTGATTCACAGTGTCCCATTTGATTCACTGAGTCCCATTTGATTCACAGTGTCCCTTTTGATTCACAGTGTCCCATTTGATTCACAGTGTCCCATTTGATTCACAGTGTCCCATTTGATTCACAGTGTCCCATTTGATTCACTGAGTCCCATTTGATTCACAGTGTCCCATTTGATTCACAGTGTCCCATTTGATTCACAGTGTCCCATGTGATTCACAGTGTCCCATTTGATTCACAGTGTCCCATTTGATTCACAGTGTCCCATTTGATTCACAGTGTCCCATTTGATTCACAGTGTCCCATTTGATTCACAGTGTCCCATTTGATTCACAGTGTCCCATTTGATTCACAGTGTCCCATTTGATTCACATTGTCCCATTTGATTCACTGAGTCCCATTTGATTCACTGAGTCCCATTTGATTCACTGAGTCCCATTTGATTCACAGTGTTCCATTTGATTCACAGTGTCCCATGTGATTCACAGTGTCCCATTTGATTCACAGTGTCCCATTTGATTCACAGTGTCCCATTTGATTCACAGTGTCCCATTTGATTCACAGTGTCCCATTTGATTCACAGTGTCCCATTTGATTCACTGAGTCCCATTTGATTCACAGTGTTCCATTTGATTCACAGTGTCCCATTTGATTCACTGAGTCCCATTTGATTCACAGTGTCCCAATTGATTCACAGTGTCCCATTTGATTCACAATGTGCCATTTGATTCACAGTGTCCCATTTGATTTACAACATGTTCGTCAGTTTTGTATTTCATTTCAAGTATTGATGTTCGAACAGTTATAACAAATGAATGAAATTAATATTTCAATGGTTGTAAAAAGTTTGCAGCTGCTGTGTATTTCAGAGTGACTTGTAGGGTTCAAGATTTCGCAAAATATAAAAAAAGAAAACAAAAGTGTAACGAAATTACAAAGAAAGCAGAAAAGACAAGAAAACCTTTTTCTTGGAAAAGTGCTTTTATACATGTAAACAATTACAAGTATAGCTATTCTAGTGGATACATGTATGTAGTGGCAAAATACCACCAGAATACCTGACTCAGTTATAAACGATTATTTTATTGGCTTGATCTGAAACGCAATTTGCCATTTTGATAAATGATGGACACAATACTTTTACACTATAAACAGGGCACTGCTATTTTATTGTCTCCACCATTAGTGTCCAAACAATGATTTTTGAGTAGCAACTGATAAACTGTGTGTACCATTTTGGGAAAGGAAACTGTTCCACAACTTTCCTGTTTGTAATGTTAGGGCCTGAAATA
Organism: Asterias rubens; assembly: GCF_902459465.1. Lineage (NCBI taxonomy): Eukaryota > Metazoa > Echinodermata > Asteroidea > Forcipulatida > Asteriidae > Asterias > Asterias rubens. The sequence continues at coordinate 2,920,605 of NC_047067.1, forward strand.
TGGCTAGGTCTTAATTAGCGGCTAGGACTATGGGTGGATCGGATTATGTGTTTAAGTATAGGAACTCCTTAATAACACCCTTAGAAACAGCCTTAATAGCTAGCTGTAGCCGAAGCTGCTATTTCGACTATGTTCTAACATCTTATTTCTGGATGCTCTTTCAGAAAACCATCAGCTGTTAATCCTTTGTATAATTGCATCATGATTTTAATAATTTGCTTTATTTTTTCACTTGCTAACAAAAGTAACGCCTGCGATACTCATTACTGGTAAGCAAGGATGGTATAAATAGTCTATAATATTATTGTTAAATATCATGTTACAAGATTATTTATCAAATGCACGGAAACATCATTATTAATATTCAGTGAGTTTTCTTACAGAGCCCTTTTCCCTTTTTGCTGAGTTAATTCGCATGACCAGAAGTGCATTACATCTTGCATGCCTAAGCCTGTGTAGTCGCGTGCTAAATAAGCATGAAATTTTAACAAATTAATTTTGCTTGAATCATTTGCATTTAACCGAAATAATGCTTGACACATTTGACTCAGTGTTTCTCCTGACAGATTAAACTACAAATTTTTAAGGAACATTACAGAATTGGTTTTTGCTTACACAACAGTTGCTGGCAGTGTAAGCACTTTATGTAAGACACCATAAACATTAACTAACAAACCTGTAGAAGTTTGAGATGAATCGGCCATCTGGGTCACGAGAGAATAGTGAAAAAAAAAAGTTACAAATTTTGCATTGCATCCATGCCAAAATAAAAATGAATAAAACGCTCACTGAGCGATAAACTCCAAACGCGAAGTTAGATTATTTATTTCTCATTAAATATGACATTTCAGACAGAAATATTTCAAGGGATATTTTCTACGTTAATCATCGTTAGACCGTGTAAGTTTTATGTAGATCTGTGATCTTCACGGTTTTTGTTTCTTACCAATTCTGTAACCTTCCTTTAAGATTTTTAAGTTTTCGGATGTGACGTAAAGCCAATCTGTATTAAAACAGAAAGTTTATTTGTACAAAGCTGGAAATAGTTCCAAACAAGAACCATTGCGTACAAGCATTTTTGCATCCCAAAAATGGATATCTCTCCATATTTGTTTTGCATTAAACCTATATTGTGAAACATTTACTTTGCATTTTGTAACGCTTTCTTTTGATCAATATTGCCTTTTAGTTTTGGATACTGTGGAACCTTGAACCTTCTACAGAAATCTTTCCGTCTAAAATGTCACTAATTCACTCAAAGGAAAACAAAGACATGACCGCGATGTTTACCTGTCAACTTTAGCACAACAAATAAAAAATGGCCCGACAATTTGATCATAGCAGGGTCTTTCTCTGACGATTTTAGTCTTTGAGAATGACTCTGAAAGACTTTGCTGGGGTCGAAAAGTCTGACCATTAACTATACCTTTGGGTTAATTGGTTGGCAACAGCTAAACCTATTTTCTAAATTTTCACAAGTCACTTTTTAAAAATAATTCTTGAAATCCACTGACTAAGTTCATGGTGTTGTACATTTATCTTTAATAATTCTGTGCTCAAAATGCCTTGTAAAGTATGTAGTTCTGTGAGCAGTAAGCGCAGAATTCCTGTTCAAACAACACATCATCTCATAAAGCTGGTGAGCAGAAATTTGCATCATGCTTAAAAGCAACAACTCAAGATGTACATTTAAGATGTCCCAATGTCATTATTCAGATTAGGTTGTTCCCACCTAAACAGATAAACATACTTTTGTTTTAAAACAAATGTAATGCAACCTGTACTCTGTTGACATTTTGATATAGCTAAACATGTTTCCATTTTTATTTCTTTACTAATGCAACAGTTTAAAAAAAGTTGATTAACATTTGCAGAATATTTGGTGGAGCTGCTAAACTGTAACTAGTGCTAAAAAAGTAAAGTTATCTGCTAAAGTAATATACAGTGTGGGATCAGCGTCAATTTCAAATGGTATTTGGCTGCTTGCCTCTTCATGCTAAGCAAGACTTGTCTGTGCTAAGCAAAGGTGTATCTTTTACAAGCTCTATGAAATTAGCTCCCTAATCCTAATTACATCAAGCTGTAAATATTGCTTCAAAATGTTTGCTGAGCAAAATGGAGCAGAGAGCCTATATAGCAACCAATGGCATAAGCTGGGAACCATGCTAAGCTAAATTTGTTTATGCTTAGCATATTTTTTACAGGTGTATACAATTCTGAATAATGAGCAAATTTATATAGTCCTGATACATTATTTTCATCTTGTCACCACAGACGATAACTTGATAGAACATGCAGGCAGTGAAGACGTCTTATCAGAGGCTGAACCTGGTTGGCCTACAGAGTTTGGAGAACAAGAAGTTAATGATCTAGAGGTGAGCCTGCTGATCTTTGGTGTACATTGGTGGCTGGATGCCAGATGTCTCTCGGGTGTTATGATTGTTTAAAAACAATTTAAATTCCTTTCATTTGTGCACATCTCCGTTTTTGAACCGTAGTTCTTGTATTTTAGTATCCAAAGAAGTTCTTTGTAGCTGTATTTATTCTTATTTGTGACCCTTTTTTACTGAAGTTAAGCTACTGGCTTTATTTGCAATGTAGCCAAAATGGACACAATTATACGCGCAAGGGGGGCTCAGTATTTTAGTATGTGCATCAAGCCATGAGCATTTGTATGTTACATGCCATGACATCCCATGACATTCTGACAGTGTAGATTTTAAATGTTATTATTTTGTCCAGGTCAATGAAGGTGATATGGAAGGTGAAGATGGAACTGCAAGATCCGCAGCACAGAGCAAAAATGATGATGTCGCATCCCAAAGAGCTCCCTCACAGCTGGAGGAGTTAGAGGACCATGCGGCTACGGTAGCCGCTCTCGTCTTGGAGAGGCCAAAGTCTGGAAGGGATCTCGCTGAAGATGCAGAGGTAAGACAAATGAATGAGATTTAGCCGTCAGTGTAAAACCACCATTCTGGTGGTTGAGTCATGAGAGTGTGGGTTTGAATCCCGGTCATGACACTTGGCTTCACCCAAGGGTATACATGTAACTGTGAGGTTGATATTGTGTTTTAAAAAGCCTTTGGAGAACTGAGAAAGATTAAAGCCATTGGACACTTTCGGTGGACACTATTGTCCAAAGGCCCACACTGCGTGTATCACAACTTATATATAAAATAACAAAGCTGTGAAAATTTAGGCTCAATCAGTCATCGGAGTCGGGAGAAAATAACGGGAAAACCCACCCTTGTTTCTACATGTTTCGCCGTGTCATGACATGTGTTTATCGAGCATTGATAATTGATTTAATGTTTTCTCAAAAAGTTAAGCATTTCATGGACTAATATTTCAAGAGAAGTCTTTTACCATTACCTTCTGTAAACCCGCTAAGTTATTTGAAAATCTGTGAACTTTTAATTTTGTTTCTGTTCCGAAAGTGTACAATGGCTTTAAAGGAATGTAATTGGTCCAATGACCATGGCACTAATGTAAAGCGCATTGCTCTGTATCGTAAAATGCACTATACAATTGTATAGAAGTTGGAAATTGTAAAGCACCAACATTAAAGACACTTCCATAAAATGAAAATTGCTATAATGGAAGTTAAGAAGATGAAAACAGAACTAAATAGTTTGTTCACAATGCTTGGTTCTAATTTGTTTTAACCCTTAACACTGAAAATCAACTGGCAAATCATTTAGCAGACGTCCTAAAAGTAAACCACTGCGCTACATTTTGTAGCCCGGAGGGCTTATGTTAGCAGCTGGATTCATTTTAAACTAATTGATCTTTTGAGTTGTCTAATCCAAAAGGATTTAATGATAACAAATAATTTTGCTAGATGTTAATTCAAAGCCACTGGACACTTTCGGTACAGAAACAAAATTAAAAGTTCACAGATTTACAAATAATTTACAGGGTTTACAGAAGGTAATGGTGAAAGACTTCTCATGAAATATTATTCCATGAAATGCTTTGCATTTTGAGAAAACATTAAAACAATATAAATTCTCGATATCAAGAAATATGGATTTATTTTAAACACGGCGAAAACGTGCAGAAAAAAGGGTGTGTTTTCCGTTGTTTTCTCCCGACTCCGATGACTGATTGAGCCTAAATTTTCACAGGTTTGTTATTTTATATATAAGTTGTGATACACAAAGTGAACTGAAATCTTACCTGCAAGAAGCCACTAATTTCAACAGAATCACATTCCATGGCAGCATACATTTTTCTGCGATGGGTTTTGGTCGTCATATATAATATTCCTCACAAATTCATCTTTTTCGTGAAATAATGCAGCTCCCAACATAAAAAAATTCCTGTTTTGATTGTATTCTCACAGTGTTGTCTGCTTTAAAAATTTTCCACCCCAGAAATGGACCCTGATATCCGGGATGTCACTGTTGTATAATACGAAAGTGTACGGCCACCAGGGTACATCAAGATACATTTAGATTTATTCCACTAATAATAAAAACCATAATCATCATCATGAATTCCTCTGAAACTTCGCCCTCACAGTACGCTGCGGAACTATGGATGAAGAAACTCGGTGACCTCTTCAACCAATCCGGTGACCCCGACCGGATCCGGTCAGCCATGGTCCGAAGACGTCGCAACTCGCTGGACGCATCGTCCATAGCGTCCTCAACTGATTACGGCCAATGGACGGGTCCAAGTATGAAGAAGACCACTAAGACGAAGACCAAGAAGAGAACCTCGAGAAGACAAAGGAGGATACAGTCGGCTGAAGCTGCTGTCAGCTACTTGAAGAATCTGATGAGAAGAGGTAAGGAAACTTTATATTTTATTTGTTGACAATGATAATAACAATAAGAGTAATAATAACTTGAACTCATACAGCACCAAAATCCGCTTAGAGGGCGCTTCACAGAAGTAAAAGCTTAGGCCAAATACACTTAATTCATATGTAATCAAATCTAAGAAAATCTGAGAAAAACAAAAACAACTTTGACCCAATGTTGTATTTGTTTGTGATTCAAGAGGTTGCACAAGCTTCAGAAACTGCATGTTTCTGCTCGCAATTGACTAAATTACTCTAGTCATCATCAAGGTCTCTGAGAACTTATCAAGCATTACCTAATTCAATGGTATCAAGCAATGGTCAGGCCCAGGGCTGGGGTTTGGGCTTTGGGTTAGGCTCTGCGAGTTATTTAGAGTAACTAGCAGAGCGGGGCTACTTAATAACTTGGGGGGGGGGCTTCAAATGGGCGGACAATGCCCAATCCGAAGCCCAAACTGGAGCTCAAACTGTAGTTTCAAAAAAGGCCATAGATCTTTACCACATTATCTGATTCCTCTTCAATTTAATCTAAACATGATAACATTAAAAAACAAAATTAACTTATCAACAACGCGTGAGGGTAACATTGGAAACTAACTTATCATCAACAATGATTAATTTAAATAAACTTATTTATCAACAATTATAACAACTAAATTGTTGAAAAAACATGTACATGTATATTTAGAACAACATTTTTTGACTAATTAAACCACTTTTAAGTTTGTCCCATGAAGAAAGCCATTCAAGAAAAACATTTTTTTAAATAGAAGCTGCTAGTAGAAAATCATTTGTTTCGGCATGAATATTCATTAGATCATTAGATCACACTAGCCAATAGCTGCCTTGCATTTTAGCCACGCCTTCCTCATAATGTATTCATCACTTGCATTTGACTTATTGCACACCTTGCATGGATCATGAATATTCAGATGAGGAGGCGGAGCCTATTCTGGTGGATGACACAACCATAGATGACATCATCATAAGTATGTATTGGTTGCTGTGGTGAAATTTGAAGTGATTTTTTCCCCCTGATTTGTGACAATTAAAAAAACAAGGTTGTCCAAGGTGGTTTACTGAATTGAGTGGTGGGCCGTGAATTAAATGGGTCTGAAGCTACAATAATAATCAACAAACTTGCATCTTGGTAGTAGGTTTTTGGTAGCAGGTTGTTTAGTATCCTCTTTCTAAAAGAAAAAACATTTTTGTGATTAATGTTTTGGTTCAAGGTCTCCCTTTCTCATGAAATAATTCTCAGGTTTTGGCTTCTGATACTTAAACATTGTTGCTATATTACATGTTATACCCAACTATTCCATACTTCACCCGACTTAGGAATTCTCTGCCTGAGCCTATCTTGGGGATCAAGACACCCAAGAATTCCTGACAATTTTTGATTAGACACTTTTTTAATTTGGCAAGAGATGTAATTTGAGGTTCTACCCAAGTATCTTTGGAATTCCTAAAAAAAAACTTTGCATAGTTCCATAGGAGACTCTGGGAACCATACACAATATTATAGTATGAGCGTGTATGGCACAAAGACCCACAGAATTAAAACCATGTCAAGATCTAATGCAGGAAACACTCTGAAGTTTGCCACTTCTCTACCAGCAAATATAGTTTGTCCGACGATTGTAACTTTTTTTGAGAACCTCAAAATCACCCCCCAAAATTTGGCATTATGTGAATGGAGATGCATGCTTTTAATACTGAAAACATTTTTGTTGATCAGAATTATTTCTTTACAAACAAGATTGTACCTGACATTTTATTTCAAATTCAAGAGATCTTATTGAGTTGGTACATTAAGAGAATATTAAATACTTCTCGGCTTGCTGTGATTATTTAATATTTTACCCCCTTGCTTATATCTTGGGTATTCTGGTCGTTTCAATAAATGAATAATGGACTAAAACTTCTCAACAACAGGCCTTGAACTTTGCTCTTGAAGGGGCAAGGCAATTTCCCTCTGGTAGCGGTTACTTCTATGGGGACAATGTAGATTTGAATTGGAACTTTGCAAAGGGCATTACAGCAAAAGCACAGGGCACTGCGGCAATTGCTGTAGTTGCCCTGGGTTAATTTTGAGACCTGCAACAAGCCTTTATTTATCGTACTTGAACAAAGTACAAACTTTGTTAGTTCATGTTACTTTTCTACTTCCAAACTTGAACAGAAGTCGCAGAAAACAAAAATGTAGAAATAGCCCCGGAAGTTATAGAGATGTTAGCCGAGCCAGAACCCATCCTTCCTGAGGATATAATCATTACTCAAGATGACGAAGCCGGGACACTTCAAGTCCAATCACGCGCTGGTTCTAGTAGGAGTATGCGTAGCAAGAAGAGCGCCCTCAGTGCTGGCAGTATTAGAAGTAGATTGACTGCAAAGAGCGGTAAGAGCACCCAGAGTGCACGAGGCGTCCGAAGTCCAAAGAGTGAGGCAAGTGAGAGGAGTGTTCAGAGTGCCGCCTTTCTGAGGAGTATTCCGACTGCAACGAGCTCCGAAGCATCCCATGAGGATACTCACATCAAAGCGCCACCTAGTGATGATGAAGGGCCAGGAAGGGATATGGAGAAAGATGTTGTAGATGGAGCCATTGATAGTGAGAATAATGCAGTGGAAGAGAGCACTGTGTCAGAGATGGATGGGGATGCAGAGGAAACTTCATCTGAAGCCGTAGACACAGATGGAGCCCCTAGTGCAGCGGCACCCAGTGAGGGAGCCCCCAATGCAATGGCACCCAGTGAGAAAACGTCCAGTGAGGTAGGCCCTGATGCAATGGCACCCAGTGAGAAAACGCCCAGTGTAGCAGCAACCAGTGAGAAAACCCCAGCTGAGGGAGCCCCCAGTGAAATAGCACCCAGTGATAGTACTAAACCCCAGGAAGGACTAACCTCACCTGACAACAGCGCCCTCATTGCCGAAGAGCAACCCAAGACACCCAGCAGTCCAACGAGATCCGCCACTGGTGAGGAGGCGGCAGACGTCACCCAGGAGAAGAGTGAGTCTGGAATCAACTCTCAAGCACAGGATGTGGATTCTTTACAGCACAGAGTGGCACTAGTCTGGTCTTGATTGTTCTATCACTTTCTGTTCTAAACAATGTGTCTTAAGCACAGTGTGTAGTCCGTTCCCAGTCCGTTTCATCTTGAACTGTTCTTTACGGTTGAAAAGTATGTGTACTACCTGGAATATAGTGGATCACAAAGTTTTATTTTTAGGCAAGCAGTCCCTTTCTCTGAAAATATTTAAAGGAACATTACAGAATTAGTTTTGCTGACAAAACAGTTGCTGGCAGTGTAAGCACTTTATGTAATCCACCAGATATATAAACTGACAAATCTGTAGAAGTTTTAGATCGATCGGCCATCTGGGTCCCGAGAAAATAGTGAAAAAACGATTCACATTTTTGCATGACATCGATGCAAAAAGAAAAATGAATAAATTGCTCACTGAGCGATAAACTCCAAACACGAAATAAGATTATTTATTTCTCAACAAATAAGACGTTTCAGACAATAATATTTCATGGGATGTTTTCTACTATCATCATCATTAGACCATGTAAGTTTTATGTAAATCTGTGATCTTCACGATTTTTGTTTCTTACCAATTCTGTAACGTTCCTTTAATGTCAAAGAAAATACCTGATTTTTCTTTTCCTAGAGCGAGTTACGATTTGCATCATGCCTGTTTCCAGAAAACCATAACTTTCTCATCTGCTTGTTAATAATTTGATTTCACAGTGTTTGATGCATGTTTGTATACAAGACATTTTTTACATCAGTATTATAGCAAATAAAACAAATGGTATCTCTATGAGTTAATTTAAAGAATGTAGCCTTTCACCAATCTTTCCACATGGAACGCTCTCAAAGTGATTAGTTCAACATTCAGCATTCCCCAATGATTAAATAGCTAATAATTAAATAGGTCAGACATAAGTGGTCCTTGCTCGTCTTCAACCCAAGGGAAATCTTGAGGCTTTTGTAACCTGGCTAGTCCTCGCTCATCCCTCTTTTGATTTTCCTGAAACCATTCAAAAATTTTGTTTAAAGGAATATTACCCTTTCCTGTCTTTTTTGGTCAAGAATCCTGTTTTATGTTCTAGTTTTGTTTCTCTATATTATTTTTGCTTTCAACTTCTGTTTCCCCTGATTGCACAAGTCTTTATACTAATTTCTATAAAATATAAATGTTGTTTGACTTTTGAGTAACACAAATATTTGTTCCTGTCGTTAGTTTGTAACTTATTAACGTTTGTCTTAATTTCCATTGTACAAATAATTATAATGTGAATTAACATGTTGGTCTTGAAGTGTTGTTTTACTAAGCATAATTAACTTCACCTTTGATTTATCATTTGATATTTGGACTAATATTTTCATTCTAACCTTGTCATTTTTATTTACTTTGTTATGTTTGTTGAGCTTGTAGCAGACCTAGCCAATTAATATTTGGGTTGCTCACATTTCTGTTAGCATCTCACAAAGACTCGTTTTAGCATTGTGGCTCCAGCCATCAGCCAAAGCTGGGACATGATTTCACAAAGCAACAAGATTCATCTTATAATAGATGTTAAATTTGCATCGGGGATAAAGAGTATTAATGTTGGTTTTTACCCATACACCGATGTGTGTTAGCACTGTATACTCAGTACTTTCCCGAGTCCTGTGCAAAAATATCACAGGCATGTTACTCGGGTGGGATTTGAACCCATGACCCTTGCAATTCTAGAGCAGGATGAGTTGTTTATTTTGCCATAGTGATTTGACATCACAATTTGCTTTTCAATTAGTAATAGTACCAGATCAATCTTAGCTCTTTGTGAAATCATCTGGAGGCCTGATACTTAGTTCTTCTGAGGGCAAGGCAGTTTGACATTCTTTTGGGGGCACTGCTATGATGGTAATGTAAGTTCTACTTAGATATTTATATGGGCACCAAGGCAATCATCAGACGTAAGGAGGCTATTTACCTATGATGTTGCCTCTGTGAAGTATCAGGCCTCTTTCTTGATTTGAATACAACCTCACTTTACTTGCAGTAAGTTTGCACTGAGGACCATATCAAACGAGGCAATTTACAGGCAACCAGTTCCAGGCAATCTCCAAGGAGAAAAGCCATTCACATTTGAATGTTCATATATATTTCTCTTGTGGATTGTAGACAATGTTAAAAAAAGAAATTACTCCTGTGCTACCTAAGTGGTCCTGTTTCAATCATGCACTGCAGTTGGTTGCCTCAATTTGCCCAGTAGAACATGCCTCATGTGACAAGGCTATAAGACCCAGTTAACTCTATCACCAACGGTTCGCACCTTTCCATCTAGCCCCTCATAACTCACCTTAACTCAGCTTTGCAATCCTTCTATCTGGCAGGTGGGGATGAAAGTGGAGATGCGGTCTCCGTTCGCTCCGGTAAGTCAGGCCCATCAGTCAAAACTGCTGGGGCGCGTGGAGACAGCGCCCCCAGTGTCAAATCAGACAAGTCTGGGACTGTGAAGAGTAACCCTAGTGCTAAGGGGGATGCTGGAGGGGCGCTGGAGTTTGGTGTGAAGAATTATGGAGTTGCAGATAAGGCAGAGCAGGTAAAAAAAAAAAAAAAAAAAATGCTGCAAAAGAAGAAGCAAAACTGCATATGAATAATCAATCAACAATATTGTCCATTCTTACAATATTTTTCCATTCTTAGAAGATAGGGAATATCTTTAAACAAAATTAAAACTGCAAAATTAGAACACAGAACAACCCCACACTGGCAGAGAGAGAACCTGTAAGTAAAATGTGAATATAATTCTCAAAAGTAATATATTACTTTAATGAGAATGCCTGGGTTAAAAAATGAACAGTGTTTGAGTATACTTAAACACTAACTCAGAACCACATAAAAGGAAAATGTGAGATCAAAATGAACGGAGATACTTCCCATTAGAGCACAGACAATAAGAAACTAGATTTAATAGCTGTTGCCAACTATACCAACGGAAAGGACCCATGGTATAAATGCATAAAATAGTTTATGCAGGCGTGATGTTTTTCCTACTGTAATCAGTTTTCCGATTTGTTTGCTCTTGGAAAAATCTGAACAATAATTATTAAATAGCCTGAAATGTATATTAGAGCTTACATCATGTGCACGAGTAGGTCAGATCTTTACTAAATAAAATATTCCTACTTTTTTCAAGGAACCAATATAATGCTTTCGTTCATAGCCTCACAATGTCTTTCTCTCTTTTTAGACTTCGAGAAAGACTCTGCTAGGGTTCAAACGTCATGCCATTACCTATTATTTGCAAAAACTTAATTACTTACAGTATTAAGAAAGTCGTGTTTTCTGGGTTCATTTTAATTTATTTTTTTCTTTAGGAGAAGCAAGCACCTGTTGTCCGGCCTGCTGCTGACTCTGAAAAACCACAAGCTCAAAATACGGAGGATGAGGAGCTGGCTAAACTCCTAGCAGAGACAGGACTCCTTGAGAAAGACAAAGTTGCTGCAGCAGCGAAGAGTGTTAAGAGTGGCAAAAGCAATAAGAGTAATAAGTCCAACAATGGCAGTAAAGAGGAGAACAAAAAGGAGTTTGTTGTCAGTAAGTATCAGCTACCAACAGATTTAGGCTCACAGGGATTAGATGTGATTTCTCTGTTTTTTCCCAGTCAGTTTCCCCTTGTGGTTTATATTGATATCTAAATGAACAGAGTTTGAGTATACTTAAACACTAACTCGGAACCACATACAAGGAAACAAAAAGTCACATCCTGGCTACACAGCATGGTTGTATGGCTTCTGACTGGCACCCCCTAACAAACATATTGACAAAATAGGGACACCACCAATATAGGGCTAGATAGCTCAGTTGGTAGAGCGCCGGCACGTTGATCCGGAGGGCATTGGTTCGAATCCCACTCGAGTCAATTCTTTGTTCAAACCCCCCCCCTCTTTTTTTAACCGAAAGTCCGGTTTGAATTTGTTTTGTTTTGTTTTGAGTTTTGATATTTTATAATAATCTCAAGATCAAATTCATAAGAACATGAAGATAAAGCCATATGGAAAACTCTAGATTGCAGAGTAGGGCTTTTCAACTAAATATGTATGTAAGCAGGTATTGCGCTCACAAGCTTTCTTTGTGCTCATATTTCATTTTTTCAACCGCCTATCACATCCCTGAGCTCAGGATTTGTGATAGAAAAGTTTCATCTTCTCACACTTGTCTTTGTTGATGCTATAATCCCGGAACAATTGCTTGTCACAAGACAATTAACATACCCACCCCCTTTTCCCGACTCAATGCTGTTAATCCCAACTTGAGGGCAGATTGCGCAATGTGAGCTAACATTGAACAGGGGCCGGGAGGCGAGGGCCCATGGAGATATGGCCGAAATTGTAGTTCACAATATCTGCTCCTAGAAAATACAGTAAAATTTAAGAAGACACTGGCCTTTGATATTTAAAGTTACATTTGAAGCAACTGCTTCCATTATTAACGCAATTTCCAATGAATCATTACACTTGATTTAGTTGAATTTATCAAAGATAAACTTTGTTAAGCCTGGTTCATACTTCCTGCGAATGCGGTACAAATTGCGACGTCATAGGGCTTTTTTCGCAGTGGGGAATGTTTTGCAAGAGTTCAGTACAAGTCAACTGATGAAGTAATTGTTGCAAATTTGTGGCAAAAAAATTTTGCATTGTGTTCGCAGGAAGTAGAATGTACGAACATGGCTTTCTCACCCTCCACAAGAATTCATAACAAGAAGCAATTAGACCTCTTGCATGGTTTGCAGTGCTCTTGCAAGTGCCTATCCTGTCCGCCACCAATGTATGTACGCAAAGGTATTGACTCCCAAGATAGTGGAAGTGGTAGATGTGCACTTTGGGGAGTTGCGTTCTACGTCTGCAAGGGGTCAAAAGAATACAATACAATAGAACACAATAATCTTTATTAGGTCCCAAACAGGGTAATTCAAATGCTCACATACAGTAAAAACATTGACACAATAAAAGCATTTAAAAAAAACCAGACAATGGCTATACACAGCTACAAAAAAAACCACTAAAAAGCGATAAGAAAAATATGTGAGACTGGGCGATAATTTTATAAAAGAAGAGACTGGTCTTGTTCTCACAAGACTCTCGCAACTTATTAGGACAATCTTTTAAAGGAATCTGTTAGCACCAGTTTCCCTCCAGTTTTGCTTTTAAAATTGTTTTAATGTCTGTGATAAATTGATTTAATTTTTGTTCAATTTTCAGAAAAACCACAAGATGATAAGGTGGATCATCTTTTGTATAAACCAGTGCCGGATACAAAAGCAGATAAGGCAGAGGCAAAAGGTAGGTCACTGTAGAATACTAATGCCCTGACTGACGAATGACTTATTCCTAGTCATTAACTACGGAATACTGCTATTGCCCTGGCTGTAAGACTGTCACCTGTCATTATAGAATATTATATACATGTACCTCATGTATAGAATCCTCTAATCTGATTGGTTGAAAATGGAGTCATGGAAATCGCTACGCCCCCTTCTACCAAGATGACGTCATAGTGACTATGCCCGGGGCATAGTCAATTGACTATGCCCGCTCTGAAAATGACGCAACTTTTGTTTGCATGATGTATGACTAGCGTTCCGTGTCACGACGCGACCTTTCTTCGCAGACGACCTTTCTCCGTATAGTCAGAGTGTTTTTGATAAGAAGAATCTTTATTCGGTATATAAAAGAAATATTGACTGCTTAATAATCGGGGAACAGTTAAATTATAGGCCCTCGGTGATGTCAAAACCATTGCTATGCCCTCAGCTAGTCATGGTTTTGACATCACCTTGGGTCTATAATTTTAACTGTGCCCCTCAGCAGTCAATATTTCCATACTATGGCCCTCAATGGAATACATGTACTTCTTAGTTTATATAGTCATTTATGATGAAATAATGTTACCTTGACTGAAAGACTGCTTACTAATGCCCTGACTGACGAATAACTATTTCTAGTCATTAACTACAGAATACTACTGTTGCCCTGGCTGAATGACTGTCACTATAGTAATTATGGAATACTCCTGCCCTGAAAAGACTACTAAACTACCAATGATTATACAAGTGCCCAGGCTATAAATAAGACATGCCTGGAATTTGATCTTTGAACAAGTAGAAAGGGCAAGGCCTTTTTCTTATTTTGAAAAGGGCACTTCCAAATCAATGGGAAACATTTCAAGGGCACCAAGGCCAAGACCAGGGGCAACAGAGGCCATGGCTTGCATGTAATTCCATGCCTGTATTAATGAAAGCTGTACAAAAATTGACATAAACAATACGTGTAAAACACATAGATCAAATTTTATGACAATGTGGTTTTGAGCTTGTCAGTAAGGTTACATGAAGTACACGACCCTAACTCGTTTTGTAATGTTTGGAACATTTTTTTCCGCACCAGCTTCTAAAACCAAGAAGGCAAAGAAGACATCCACCGGGAAGAAACCCGCCGCTCCCAAGAAGGGCAAGAAGAAACCCAAAGATGGAGAAGTCAAAGAGGAAGTTAAAGCACCTCCCAAGGAGGAGCCTCCCCAGGCCGAGTCGACAACAACAAAACCTGAAGAAGAGAAAGATGTGGACTTCCATCTCAAGCATGTGCAGCTTCCCCAGACGCCGGAGATTGCTGAAGACTTTGACGAGGAGGATGAGGAGCCAATTGAAGAAGAGAAACCTGAGTCTCCGGAGTTCATCATCATCCATGATGTAAGTCAAGACATTCAATCATTGTTTTCTCCCTTTTTTTCTTTCTTTCTTTTCGTCTCGTGAGAATCATAGCAGTTTTCTTTACAGCAGTTTTTTAGTTGTAAGGCCGGTTCATACTTTTTTATTTATTACTGACGGAAGCTACAAGTTAGAGTAAAAAAAAGAGTAAAAACTCAGCCATCAGTTTTTTTTTCCAGAGTACTGTATGGACCGGCCTGTTTCTCCTAAAAGCTCTTCCTCTTAAAGTTGTGATAATGTTCTGTTTTTGCATGAATGGATTGGGTCAGACTTTACTTGATAATCGATTTAACTTGAGTTTTTTTCTGATCGACATCTAAAACAAACTTTCCAAACCCAAACAAACTTGTGTTTGTAACTTGAAATAAAACAACTACTCTTAATAATGGAGTGAATAATTTGATAACTGTTTTAATACCCTTTTTGAGTTTCCATTGGTTTGAAGACATGGGGACGAAACCTGGAAAACAACCACCCTTAATAATAGAGTGAATAATTTGATAACTGTTTCAATAGGCTTTTTAAGTTTCCCCTGATTTTGAGATTTAAACCTTGGAAAAACAAACCTGATACATTACATTAAAGTCACCATCAGAATCATTCACCTCACTGCACTATTTTGGTTCATGACTATCCGAAGGTAATTTATCAATGTTTTGGGAGGTTTTGAGGTAAAAGTAAATCGTAGTCCCACAAAGGTAAACATTCATCCACTTTTAATCAAAGGGAAACCACAAGTTCATAATTAATATCCTAATGAATATTTTATTTGTACTTGATTCAAAATAGAACTATAATGGATTTACCATAAAGCACTTGAAAAACTCATGGACATTAATTATTGAATTAATTTTTTTTAATCAGATTTGTTTTGGGAAGAACACAATACACTTTGCTTTTTCTGCATCTTAATTGTTTTGCTTTTCTACTTTTCATGTTTTTTACTTGTCTGAAGCTGTGTCTGAAACAGCACCTTTGGCTACAGCCATGGCTAGATCAGCGTGTCTGCCAGTGTTGCCTTGCATCGGACGAGTATGTCTATAGACCGATCCACTAAGCTCCGCCTCATTGCGTATTGACCACTCACAACACAACGAAGGTCCGACAAATAAGGTCCGACATGCGTGCACGTATCTTGGCGCGCGCGGCAGAGTTGTGCAGAAAGGCATTGGAGAGGTGCACGTGTTCTTGCTCACACATGCGTCGTGGGCGGAGCCTACTGGATCGGTCTATTAAAAGCATTTGTCACCGTCTGTTATAAAACGCATATGGTTGGAAAGATGTTTTTAAAAAGTAAAGTACAATGATCAACACAAATTTGCATCGAAATTGCGTGGTTTTCCTGTTACTTTGCGAACTAACACGGTCGGCCATTTATGGGAGTCAAAAATTTGACTCCCATAAATGGCCGACCGTGTTACTTAACTCTACCAATCTGAGGCAACGTGTTCCTTTAAAGAATAGGCAGACACGCAAGATCTAAAAGCCATAGCTGTAGCCGAACTGCCGTTTTGGACATGCCTGAGTTTTCAATAGACTGTTTTCACGCAGTGGCCATCGTTGTCTGGTTTCTGATATACACAATCAAAAGTATAAATGCGGATTATAACTTAAATAAAGGGAACCAGACTATTTTGTTTCTTCCCCCCTCACAATGGCGATATATATTTTATGGAAGAAAATAAAAAAGACGATGGCTGTTCGTGATAAAAGTCTAAAACTCTTTGTTGAAATGAATCAGATTGAAAGGGAAAACACAGAACCAGAAATTGAGAAAGTGGATATTGTAGCAGAATTAAGGAGAGTAAGTGTTGGGAATGTTTTTTCTCTCTCTTCAATATTCTGCATAGCTGCATCAGAATGTGTCGCAGGCTCTATTTTAACCCCAGCCTAACTCCTTTAACCTCTCTAAAGCTTGGCCCAAAAGTTCACAGAGTTGCTTAATCACAATATGTAGCTCAGCACAACGATTTTATGCTTACCAGAATATGGTTATCAGCTAAAGTACAATGTCACTTGTACCTTTTGCGACTGGTATCCTACTCAGTAGTGTTTTCAGCTAAACAGCTCTTTGAGGGCGCAATTTCATAGGGCTGCTTAAGCAACAAAAGTGCTTAAACATTTTCTGCTAAGCAGAAGTGAGCAGCTTACCAGTCACACATTGTACATGTGACATGTTAGTTTTGCTGGTATAACCTTATTCTGGTTAGCATAATTTTGTTCTGCTTAGCTTATTTTTGTGCTGAAGTAGCTCTATGAACTTGGGCGCTGGTTTTTACTCAACACAAGCGCAAATAAGATGTCACAAATAACGGACAAAATACCAGCAGACATTTTTTGCCACTTTTACATCTTAACATGCCTCATGTTTGCACTTGTGTTGTGTACAAACCTTCTCCATTAAACTGTGTGTGCTCCTGAAATGTAGACTAGAATAATTTGCTCTCTCATTCTCTTTATATTTAAAACAATGGTAAATTAATTACTTGTTCCTTGATTTTAATCAAAGGATTTTAACCCCAAATCATAACAGTGGTATGAATTCACTGCAGAAAAGTAGTACTGTTACTTGCTTTAAGATTCAATCATGAATCTAACAATGCATGAGTGTGTTACAGTAAGTCATTATACTGCTTGACACAGTATCAGTAGTGGGTTAAGAATTCATAGTTTCAACCTAAGCCAATCATTGTATCGGACATTCAGGCCTGATACTTCAACCATGGAGGAATTTATTCCATGGAGGAATTTATTCCTCCATGCTTCAACTAAGGTATTTGCCTCCTGCCCCCTGGTAGAAATTTACAATTTCCTCATAGGGTGTCCTTAACCAAGGAGAAAATGCCTTGATGTCTTTGCCTCAGACCTGAGCAAAGTCCACTTGCAAATGGTCAAATGATCATGGTTGTGGCTTCAGGGATAGTTTGGCCACACTTAAATGACATGGAGGCCAAAGCCCCTGGTTTTTTCTTTGGTACCCCTTTAAAAATAACCAATAGACTTAAAAAAAAAAATTCCAATGGAAAGACAGTTTGCAAAAAGGAAATAGCTTTGCCCCTCAAAGATAAAATGCCATGCCTGCCGCAGTGACAACCAAAGGCAGTGTAAATAAGACAATACCTATCACTAGATCAGGCCCTGAAATAACTCCGGGCACAGAGCAATTTCCGTGGTGCCCTATGCTTTTGCTGTGGTACCCCTTGTAAATCCTCAAAGCAAATTTACATTTTTCTCATAGTGTCATGGAAATGCCCCTTACCAGAGAAAGATTGATGTGCCCCTTCAAGATTGAAGTTCAAAGGCCTGGTAGTTTTAGCATTAGCCACATTTAACAAAAATGGTTCAGACAAACATGTAGTTTTTTTTTTTTGTAAAGAGAAACATTATAATCGCCACATTGTATTCCCAAATCGCATTTTGTAATAGTTGCCAGATGTTCAAATTTGTCATCCATAATAGATGATAACATTTTGCATGCTGCGTTTTGTTTAAACGCTACAAACAAATCCTGCATTGCTAGGGGGGAATTCAGCAACACGAACCCAAGTTCCCATTGTGGGTTTAGGAACATTGACGCTAATCACTGTTTGTTTTCCCCCATCTTTCTTGCCTCGCTACTGCGATTGAAGGAGTTTTCGGATTCTGGAGAAGAGGAGGTACCAAAATTTCAGGCTTTCTCGTTTCTGGTCACGGCTCTTGGCTCGTTCATCTCATATCGGTTCATAGATCCGGGGATGAAGCTAATTGGAACTTAAAAAGGAAAACACAGAGTGCAATTCATCACATGGTTTTATCTGTTCTGCGCGGAAATTAAAGGCCGTTTTGAAACTGTGGTTGGCTCGTTCCGAATGAACTGCAGTTTAAATAATGCATGATTCCTATTTGGCACTGTCAAAATAGATCAGGAAGTACGATCAGGCAGAGGATGTTCTGTTTTGTCTTTCGAAATGTTCACCCAAAAGCAATTAGGAATTTCCCAAAGGTTGAACTCAAACCATTGATTTCCCGAGTGATTCTCATGCAGTGGAAACGCTTTCATTTGCGATCATGAAAATTTTAGCATGGCCGAGCCTCTCTGTGCATTGCCGATCTCCTTCAGGTTCAATCAATGTTTGCTTAATCCTGCGGATCACTGCCGGATATGAGATTGATTGTTGTAAGAGCCGTGTAAAGGTTATTGATGCCAACGAGGGTCTTTGTCAACATACCACCCCGATGAGGAGAATGGTGACCCTGATCTGGGGTATACTCCCCGGGTTGGGGTATCTGTAGCGCCTAATCGGGGGAGGTTAAGTTGACAGCGACACCTCATACATAATTGATTGATGTGGCTTGAATGGTTTGGTGGATGCATGCCTGCATGGCTTTTTGCGGTCTTTAAATTTTTATATGTTTTTTGCTATCCACTCGATTATTATTGATTCTGTGGATTGTTTTCATGAATTTTTAAAGTCAAGACAATATTCAAGAGCAGGTTTTTCTGCTTTGTTTTTCAGTGCATGTTGTATTTTGTTTTGTTGTGAGTTTGAAAAATTTGCCGTTTATTATTCTCGCGCTGTGAGATGTTTGGTGATAGCGTGATAAATAGCATTTCATCATAAATGGTTTTGCTACTTACAGCGACATGTGTGTATTTGCTTTTGTTTTTTTGCCATTGCATGGAAGCATTATTAAAGAAGTTTGCATGTGGGAATATTTTGCTCTGCCTGCTTATCATTTCATGCTGTTATGAAATATTGTTTTCAGTCACTAACAAAATAATACAATCTGAATGAAATCATAAAAAAAAAAAAAAAATATTGCAAAAATAACGCATGACTTAAACAAGCGATTATACAAGCATTCAAATTCTGTAGTAGAGCGGAGTCTGCATGTGGAGTCTGCCGGGAGTTGGCAAATTGTACAGTAATTGATGTTCCCAGGGTCAAACAAACACAAGCGCAAGGCTCATGAGAATTGCTTTGACATTCTCAATGTCAATTTATTTTGACTTTCACTCTGCGAGTGCAATAGGTTTGTCCCGCAATTTATTTTACGTATAATGAGTGCATGGTGTGATGTGTGGGTTATTTGCACGGAGTTAAATCAAAAAATGGTTCTTGACTGTAACTGCACTTTATCTGATTCTTGTTGTTGTATCTCTCCGCACGATGTTTGCATTTTGCATGCACATTCTTCAGTTGCTCTGAGATGGAGCGTCTGCTCGTATCCCTTAGTTTCTCTCTTGCTGTTACGTTCACTTGTAATGCATCGTCTCTCTCCCTCCCTCTCTCCATCTCTGGACGTTTATGTCTTGGAGGGAATTAATACTTAAACCCTCGTGGCATTCCTCCCTGGAGAAGCTTTTTGTTTATAAGGGAGACTCAAAAGAAGTTCTTGTCACATGAAGACGCGGGTTGAAAGGTTTCTTAAAATCGAAGGAAATTATGGATGTAAAAGCGGATGGGCTTGACATATGGAGGGGGGGGGCTGTAGTTCAGCAGACGCAAACTGAGCATTCAGATTATCAGAAGGAGAATCTTTTTAAGTGAGGATGTTAGCAGATGTTTGGGACGGTTCTTTTAATTGTTTCATTTCAGCTGCCGTCAGCAAATATATTTCCCAATCGGGAATTAAAATGTTTTTCGGAGTGACTAACGATTTTGGAAAAGCTTAAACATTGAAGAGAAAGCACAATGGAAAGGAAGAAATTGCAGAATTTTAATGTAATGTAACTGTAATAGGCTTATATAAAAATATGGTTTTTGTTTCCTACAAGAATTAATAGAAATTCTGATTTAAATTTGCAAACATGATAAATCCCTCTAAATTGACCCTCAATTTAAGTGTAAACAAGAGCCACGTGATCAACTTGGTTGCTTCGTACCCAATACAAAACGGTTACGTTTTGACAAAGATGCCTCAAGGTAAAATGATGCAAGATCTTGAATATGGAAGTTTAATTGAAGTCTTGACAAACCCTTGGTAATGTCGTTTTATTGCTTCCCATTTGCAAACTGACAGGCTGAAAATGGATGTAATTGCTTTAAAGTTCCATCGCCATTTTTTTTGCCCAAAAGACCAAACGTTCATAATTTTTACAGATGAGGTTATTTCTATAGTCCTACATCAAAAATATACCAAGACATGTACAGAATGTTTGTACCTTGCAAATTGTCTGTACATAGCTGTTATAGATAATACCAGGTTGCACCAATGGCTCATTTTTTATAATTTTAAGCCGTAGACCGATTTTTGCATTCAGTGTCTCATATGGCGCTTTATAATTCCTATTTGCTAATATTAATAGAAATTATGTATCATCAATTTTTTTTAACTATGCTACTTCAATAGTTCACAAATAATCTCTGAAAGGTCTTTTATTAAAAGAAGCTGCACTCGTTCTTTGACTTGTAACAAAAAAGAACACACAACAGTAATGTAAGTATGCATTGAATGCTTGAACCATTGCTGTAACTTTTTATGGATTTTTGCTGTAATTTACACATTTGATTTTTTTCGGATGGAGTAATTTTCATTATTTTAATTTTCTTACTGGAATTATGTTTTTGTTATGCGCTCTCGGACAGGCTGGTCCTGGAAAGAGCACAATAAAAGGTCAATAAATTATTATGCATTATTATGAACACTTCTTCAGTGACGTTGAAACTATTTTGAGTATCTGACAATGCAAAAGACATTTTTGTGTCTTCAATGGGTTCACAAATAGTTGTTAAAAGGTCTTTTATTGAACAAAGTCGCAATCGTTCTTTGAACAAAAATACGAAATAGCATACAACCATATCAATGTAAATATTCATCAAATCATTTCATGCTTGAAGCATTACGTGAAACCCCCTTCAATGATGTCAAAACCATTTGAGTATCTGACAATGCAAAAGACATTCGCCATTCAAGTGGTTCTAAAGTGAAAGGGTTGTAACCTTCCTTCCGTCTGTTCGCAGAATTCACTTTAGAGAATTGGATTTACAGTATTGATCCTAGTCACTGTCTAAGTGACTAGACGTTTGTCTCGTTGACAATCTACTGAGACAATGTAAAAGAACCTTTAGTATACCTTGGCATTTTTCAGTGTAGGAGAGAGCATTGGGAGGAATTTGCTTAGAAAAGCATTTATTCATTCTCTAAAATAGTATGAAGGACACCCTCAGGATGTAGTTCTAGGGCCCTTTGCGAAACCATGTCTTCGGCTTCAGATACGGCTCAGGTTAGCATGGTGCTCGCAGTTGTTTTGGCAATTGCGCATGCTTTACTGCGGGGATGTAGAGAACCTTTAATACAGTGTAGGAGAGAGTTTTTGAACAATCTGTTGTCTTGAATTGGGAGGAATTTCCTAAGAAAATAATTTAGTCATTCTCTGAAAAATGTCATGAAGGACTTCCTCTGGATGTAGTCTTAAGTAAACCTTGATCATGCTGAGGTCATGTCCCCCGTACATGTTATTGTAATTGTGAACTGCTCACGCAAAAAGAACCAGCAGCCGATTTCACGAAACAATCTTGAGTTAGGATGAGTAACTCTTCCTAACTTAGGATGGGTTCAATGTGTCATAACATCTATGGATACGGAACTTAGGTTGTCCTAAAAAGTCCCTAAGATTAATCCTAAGTTAGGAAGAGTTTGGTGAAATTGACAGCAAATCATTTTAAACACTAAATCAGCTTAAAGGCAGTGGACACTATTGGTAATTACCCAAAATAGTTATTAGCATAAAACTTTACTTGGTAATGATTAATGGGGAGAGGTTGATGGTATAAATTATTGTGAAAAACTGCTCCCTCTGAAGTGACATAGTTTTCGAGAGAGAAGTATTTTTCCACGAATTTGATTTCGAGACCTCAAGTTTAGAATTTGAGGTCTCGAAATCAACCATCTAAAAGCACACAAATTCGTGTGACAAGGTTTTTTTCCTTTCATTATTATCTCTCAACTTCGACGACCGATTGAGCTCAAATTTTTACAGGTTTGTTATTTCATGTATATGTTGAGATACACCAAGTGAGAGGACTGGTCTTTGACAATTACTAATAGTGTCCACTGTCTTTAAACACTAATTATACAATTTCATCTGTGACATTGAGTCCAGGGTTTACAAATAGAATGCAAGAATGATTTGTAGAGGTAGTAAAAATCCTATTAATGTTTTCATAAAATTGGTCTGTAACTTGTCATGTAATGTTTTAACCTAAGATCATTATCAATCAAAAGTACTCATTTGAAGCTCATTAGGCTGCTCTCATCATAAGCCTCATTTCCCACTTTATAAATTAACCCCTAAAATGATTAACTTAGTTCACTATGATTGTACTTTCCAAGTCATGTAATATTTTATACCAGTGGGAGATACACCAGCTAGGTCTGTGTAAAACCAACCGTTACAGTGTACACACTGTAGATCACAAAGCTGCGCATTAATAATTTAAGTCAACATTAGAGGCTAAACGCTAGGAAAAGAGGAATGTCGTTGTAGTGTCACTTCAGTAAATCATTTATTTTGCCAAAGTGACAATCTGGAAGATGAATTACCAATCAGGCTCGTCGTGAAGAAGAGCTCTTAAATAATTTGTACCAAACAGAGTCAAAGGACGCTGTACATTTGCAACCTTTTCCTCAATGTGTGCTCTGGGTCGTGTTTCAGCAGCCACGAGGCACTTGCAGAAAGGAAGTTGAACATTAATTTGAATTGCAGTGGCAAAAAAAAGCCTGAGGGATTATTTTTTAACAATCGCACCGGGGTTTATTTCTTCCCCTTCTGACACCGCGATACGAAGAACAGGTGCGCATAAGCAGCGATACCCTCATTTCTTCCGCTGGCTACACTAAACTTTTCCTCAGACTTGAATGCCCTGCAACTGAAAAGTTCACAACCGGCACAGATTAATCAAGAAAGTAGAAACGCCTTATGGTTGATGGGGGTATCTTTAAAGCCACTGTATTGACCGTGCCCGGCCCTCCTCTAGGTGTAAAGAAGAGCAATTATTGGATTCTAGGATGCTGATTGATTAGGACTGAACTAGCTCTCTCTGCCTGGATCGGCATACTGTGGCCATTTTAGTATGTTGGATACTTCAGATAGAAAGCGATACATTCTATAAATAGTGTGGTAATGTCAAAAGTTTGCCGCAGAGGTCTCTGAGGGCTTGCGGAAAACAAGATGGCAGGTTTTAATCTTGTGAAATTAGACATGAAGTGTGTATGTTTGATGTACAATGTGCATGTAGTGTGATATTGGCTTTTAAATCTATATCTGCCTCACTAAAGGATTTTCTGTAGAACAAAGAAACCACTGTCAGTGACTAATTACGGTAAAACCTGTAGATACAGAACAAAATTTGAGTGTCTTTCATGGCCACTTTCAAGAGAATTGTGTACTCTCTCCAATGGTATACAGTTTCTTAGGGATACAATGTATGTTTATTTGCAAGGCAGTAAACATTTATTGTTTATTGTAATATAGCAATAATAAAGAGTTTTTAGGTTCATGTACTGTGACTAGATATCTAATATAAAATAGCCAAACTAACATCTATTAATACCTAATATAGGCACTTTAATTCTCAAAAGGAAGCAGTTTGGATTCAAACTGTCACCCATCATTTAAACAATTAATCACATATTATTTCTTGAAAAAGTAACTTGTGGTTGAACAAAGAAAAATTTACTAGAGCAGGATTTGAACCCACGACCTCTGGATTAACATGCCGGCGCTCTACCAACTTAGCCATCTAGCCCTAATACTGGCATCCCCCCTCGTGTGTTATTCATCAACCGTAGCAACAGCCGCAGCTGTAGCCGCAAATTGAGACACTGCCATTGGATAATTCCAACATGAGCCATTCTTCGGCTCTGTCCTCGGCATCCATGACGTCTAACACTAATTAAATCATTGCCACTCTGCCTCCCATTTACGCTTGATGTTTGTCCTTCAGTTTATTCAAATGCTGACACCACTCCCTAAAAGCGTAATGTTATTCACTTCGGTGAGCCCCCTCTGACATTTAAGGTGTGACTACACCGTTGGCTTTGACAGAGTAAATTCACTCCAATGCATGCACAAGCGCCATATTTAATATTAATAATAATTATAATTGTTGTGTTAGCACTGTATACTCAGTACCGAGCTCTGTGGAAAAAAATCACAGGCGTATTACTCGAGTGGGGTTCGAACCCATGACCTTTGTAATTCTGGAGCAGTGTCTTACCAGTAAGACCACCGAGATTGCTCGGTAGCTAGAGGCAGTCGGATGCAAATTTCCTTTTTTAAAATAATTTTCATGTTAGGCTAACTTATTTACGTCAAAGTTTGCCTAAAAGATGCTCAAGGCGCTTCACAGAGATACAATTTTAAAAGCTTAGGCTAAATACAATTTATCTAAGTAATTAAACATGCAACTCTTTTTTACAAAGAACCAATTTAAACGGCATTAATTTAATCCCTAAAATATTAAACTTAAGGATGGAAATGCCAAGTAGTCTGATCCCTTGTTTGTATGATGAGATTCAGTACTCATTATTGTTGCTACACAGAGGGAACCTGACAGTTGCAAGAATACTCTGTGGAATAATTAAGAATTCATTAGAAGGTTCCCTAGAATTTGTGACTAAAGGTGCGAGGATTGCACAGTCAATTAAAGTAGCTTTTTATTAATTTGAACAAACTAACAAATGATTGTGTGTAGCAGGTCACTCTAAACTAAATCACACTAACTTACTACAGCCAACCCCTTAAAATTACAGTGGTGGAAGTTCAATAAAAATAGACTTTGCTTAAATTTCTTGGATTAAAACTGAATGAAGAGGTTAAAGCAGATTCTGAAATAGATGGACTGGCTTTTTATCAATCCAAAATATGCTTACACATGTATAACTCGCTGCTGAAAAAGTGTGAATTGTTTCTTTTTAACACCAAGCATAGGTTTGTTTGTGGTAGCACCGTGATAATACGAATAACACGTTGTCTTGACTCTTTTGTTTTTTTGTTCGACCAATTGACCAACCAACCACCCAACTAACCAACCTACTAATCAACCAACCTACTAACCAACCAACCTACTAACCAACCAAGCTACTAACCAATCAACAAACCAACCAAACAATCAACCAACCCAACCAACCAACCAACCAACCAACCAAACAACGAAACAACCAACCAACCAATCGACAATCTAACCAACCAACCCCCCCCAAAAAAAAACCCACCAACAAACCAATCCACCAAACAACCAACCTACCAACCAACAAACCAACCAACCAACAAACCAACCAACAAACCAACCAACAAACCAACCAACCAACCAACAAACCAACCAACCAACAAACCAACAAACCAACAAACCAAGTTATATTTACAAGTCGCATCTTTGGTGAACAGATATTTCATAGCAGACTGTAATTAATCCCTATTGTAATGTTCATATTTTGATCTTGTTAATCCCCTTATCCTTACCATTCCCTTAATCCCATTCCGTCAAATCCCTAATCTGTTTCTCTTCCTTCATCTCGTCCTGGTGTTGTATAGCCCGATCCTATACCGCCCTCTGTTGCTCAGACGGATATTACGGTGGACTCGGAGATCATGTCTGTTTACACTGAGGTACAGTCTCATTTTGTGATGAATTCACATTGTTTACATACTGATACAAGAAATTTATATGTATTTTGGGGTGTAAACATTTTGTCTAGTGGAATTGTGCCTTTGATGATACAAGCATGAAATTAGCACACAGTTACATGTAGAGTATGTCACAAGACAAAGATTTGAATTTGAAAATTTTAAAACCACAAAAAAAAGTTTGAACCAATGGCAGCCATTTAGAACATGGTAAATTGCTTGTTCTATTGTAAGTTTTTTTCATAGGACAAATCTGTGATGTCCCTGTAAAGTGAAAATAACTACATGTACTATAGCGCATTTCACAAAAATTCTCAATGCGCTTTGGTGCCTTGGTCATTTGGCCAATAACAATCCTTGGCATGCAACATAGTGCTCCAAAGGCTTTTTCATACACTATCAACATCTTCCCTCACAGGTACCTATTGATAGGCTACCCCTGGGTGAAGAGAAGCAATTACAGTAAAGCATATTGCTCAAGCACAAAAGTGTCATGACCGGGATTCGAACCAACATCCCAATGACTAAAACCACCAGAACTTAAATTCAATTCTCTAAACCCCTCCGATATAGGAGATTCTCATGACATAATTCCATACTAGTTATCATGAAGGCACACTCCTACCACCTATATCCATGTGCCAACATATATGTCGCACCCATTTGCACCCATGTCAATTTAAGATGGTATTGATTCTGTTTACGTCACCAATATATTTGACTATTAGTTCGACCCAGTATGAATTTGCATAAGTAAGGTAAGTGGGTGTTTATGTATGCACGATAAAAACAGATCACCTTGGAAAATAGAAGGTTGAACAGCTGAGACTTATTGTTTATCATCACATCAGTGTGACAAGATCACCAAATTGAATTTATAGAAGCGTCACTTGTCGTCAATTGTCTTTGAATGCTTAGTGCATGACGTCAATGTCTAGTCCAATGTATTATTTGTTTTTGTTTTTTTTACTGAGGGGGTTGATTCCCAAGAAATTGATAACTTTTCTTGATTTTGGATATTATTGATATTGATGTTTTCCATGAATGTATTACTTTTTTATTTTACAGAAATGTTAACTGTGCTTGAGTTTGTATACTAGTTAACTTTATATCTTTCTCCCTAATTCTATTTCTTTACCTTTCCTAGTGTTTTGTGAATATTTTCAGACTGTAACAAAACATCAGTTTTAATTAAAAACAGCATGGTTTTACAAGTTTATTAGCTAGTTCTGTATTTCCTGTTCTTTTTTCATCTCTACGTTTTGTTTCTTCCTCTGAATTGACTTATTTATGCTTTTACATTGTGGAGGTTTAAAGATGCATGGTGTGTGATTTATTGAATATTTTATGAACATTTACTATTTTCTATTGTTTTTAATATTCACCTTTGATCATAAAAAACCTAGTTTACATATTTAATATTCATTTGGGTTTTATCCCTTACACTGATGTGTTTAAGCACTCTATACTTACTTGAGTTCTGCATCCCACCAGAGTAACATGCCTCTGATTTTTTCACAGAACTCATGAAAGTACTGTATAAACAGTGCTTACACACATTGGTGAAAGTTGAAAACCAAAATTCATATTCTTTATCCGGATGCCAATTCAACATCTATCACATCTGTAATGTTGTATTCTGAATGATAAAGAGGTTGAAAAACTCAGTGTTAATTATGTAGGATGCCACTTTGTGTTGAACGCATGTGAAACATCTCAAGATGACAAGATTGCTAAAATTCTGGTCATAACACTTTCCACTCACCGATTGGTACTTAGGATTCCTCAAGTCAAGGTCCAAGTAGCGTCTCACGATCCCAGGCAAAGGCTGCAAAGCGTGCTGCCGAGGCCGAGAAACGCAAACAGGCCGTGGAGAGGAAACGGAAAGAGAGGGAAGACGCCAAGAGGAAGCAGCAAGAGGAGCTGGAGAGGCAGGAGAAGATGAAGAGAGACTGGGAAGAGGAGAAAAGAAGGAAAGAAGAGGGTGTGAGGTAAGTAAGACTTAGTCTGTGGGGTGGTAGTTTGGGACAAAAGTGTCCTCAAAGGCACTGGACACTAATTGGTAATTACTCAAAATAATTGTTAGCAAAAAAATGACTTAGTAATGAGCAATGGAGAGCTGTTGATAAGATAAAACATTGTGAGAAACAACTCCCTCTGAGTTAATCTAGTTTTTGAGAAAGAGGTAATTTCTCACTCGAATAATAAAAGACTAAGCCTTTTATTATTCATCTGAAAGCACACAAAGTAATGCAACAAGGGTGTTATCCTGTCATTATTCTCTTGCAAATTGGATGGCCAATTGAACCCCAATTTTCTCTGATTTGTTACAATTACCAAACATGTCCAGTACCTTTAAAGAAAGTAAAGTTTAAAAGTCTATTGGGAATGGAGAAGATGGTATTAATATATACTATTTGGTTTGCAGTAACACCATGTGTGTATCTACTTGCCAGGTAGAGTTTGTTCTTGGAGAACTGTCTTGCTTAATTCTACTACCGCGGAGTAGATTGTTCGGGTGTTCGGCAGACTTCTCAGTTCTGAAAAGAACTGTCCTGCTTATTATCTATTACCTGGGAGGATGGTATAGAAATAGGCTGGGACTACTACTTTAGCTTATTGGATCGTAATTAACTTTACTACCACGGAGTCAGTTCTTGGGTTGGTCTCAACGTTTCGACTAGCTTGCTCTAGTCATCGTCAAGAACAAACTCTACCTGGCAAGTAGATACACACATGGTGTTACCGCAAAACCAAATATCTATCGATACCTCACCATGCAATGCCTCAAATCCTATATAAGATAGTATTAGCTGTTGCAAACTGCTTACCAACCCAAAGGCCCTATGATGTTAGTGCACAAGAAATGTTAGTGGCCTGATGTTTCCATCTTAGCAGAGTTTCTAAAAGGCTACTAGACAACCCTACAAACATAAACTTTTTTTTTTAAAGTTCCTGATTAAAGTACCCTAGCTTCTTAATACCCTCTAAATAGTTAGTGGTTTGAAGTTTCGACCATAGTAGAGTCTTTCTCGAAGGCTAAATGACAACACTACAAACATAAACCTATTCATAGTTGTATGGTTAAAATGCCTGATAAAAGTCCCATAGATTCTTCACGCTTTTCGAATAAATTTGTGTCTGTCCACTCCCAACAACTCAATCAAACAGGATGAAGAGAGAACAGGAAATCTTGGAGAGGCAGAAACGAGAGCAGGAAGCTGAGGAGAGGAAGAGACAACAAGCCCTCAACGCAGAGAGAGAGAAGAAGAGAATGGAAGAGTATAAGAGGAAGATGGAGGAGGTTGCAAGGCACAAAAGAGAAGAGGATGAACGAAGGAAAGGTAAGGAACTGTTTGGGGGGAAAAACTTAGAAATGTTGAAGTTCTTTGTTTGTCATTTAATGCAAAATATACCTTTGGTTTTTCGTTCGCTTTTGGTGAAAACCTCCAAAATGTGGAAGTTCCTTATTGTCATTAAAACCAAAGTAGGTATACCTTTGGTTTTGCATTTGATAGTTTTAATACTGCATAAATTTAGATGAACGCAGGAAGAATAATCCCTAACAGGAATACCCAATCTGAGAAGCATTACACGGTACGCTTCTCAGATTCAAATGTTGGGTCATCTTTCAGCATAACTAACACTGCTGTTAGGCCTTCTAATCAAAGGTTGTTATTACCATTAATTTTAAGGGTGATTACTCATTGTATACCTCACTGAACATCACAACACTTTTTGTCATCAAGCATTTTCTTGAATTTTTTTGACAATGTTATTTAGAAACTGGCTCTGTAAGTAAAATATGAGTAATATCTTCAACTACTCTTTTTCATTCTGAAGATTACGTTTGTTGTGGAACTTTAGTAATCGATGTTTTTGTGTTCTTCACAGAGGAGAACTTGAGGAAGCAAAAGGAAGAAGACGAAAAACGAAAAGCCGAAGAGGCCATGTTGTCTGCCATGCATGAAGAAGAACGTCTTGAGTATGAGCGCAAGAAACGAGAGGAGGAGCTCATCAAGATGCGTCTCGAAGAGGAGGAACGCCTCAAACGGGAAATCCTGGCAAGGCTGGCCCAGGAAGAAGCGGAGAGGTTTGCTCTTGAGCTCGCAAGGAGACAAAAGGAGATGGAGGCCAGGCTGATGTTCAACAAGACGTTGCATTCTGAGAATAATATTCTGTCCCATTCTCAAGAGATGACCCCGGCCTTCACTTGGTCATACTTTGAGCTCCTTGAGTACCTTGGAATCGCCCTACCAGAACATTTAAAGCAGCAGTATAAATCTGATGCTGCTTCAGGCTTATGATGAAACAAGGTAAAACAAATCCCTAGGAGATTATCCTTTGTATAATTGAAGATCCTTGCTTTAAGCTCAAGTGACTTGATGGATCGTACGTGATGAAATAACATCTGCAAAGATGATTTATTTTCATTAGATTTAAGACAAGATTTGTTGGTTTATTTTCCATAATGAAAGAAGGGTTTAATGGCTATAGCCTAGCAGTCTGTTACTATTTACTCTTTGAAGAATCAGCACTTTAATTGTATTTGCAAAGGGTTTGATGACCAGAGTTTGCACAGTGTGCTCTCAAGTCCATTTCTGTCGGCATCAAGTAGATGACGCTTCTCCGCTAGAAATATCTAAGTAGTTTTTACAGGCACACACAGACTGTATTTTCTTTCGGAACATGATAGAATTTTATCTGTCTGTAGCCGCGTTTGTCACGTACCCTGTGTGCAACTGCAACAATGAATACAATTCTAAACATAGGATGTGACTCTTGTCCTTTTTCTGCCTTGGTTCGGCAACATTTCCTTGCACGGTGGGAATACAAGATGGCCGCTCCATGATGGATATCCTTTAATAATGAAAATATTAGAGGTGTTTAAGACTTGAAGTCTGGCTTTAAAAAAAAAGTACACAAAAACATCTCTGAAGAACTTGCTAAAATTGTCCACATGATAAAATTCGACCTTGGGTGGTCATAATATCTTATTGTGCATTGACGTGCTTCTAAGACCTCTTAAAAGGATGCGTTACTTGTTTGGATTCACAATGCATTAAATATTGACTAAAATTAATGGACTGCTATTTTGAGATTTGAACTTTTCATCTGAAATTGTAAAGAATGGAATTTGTCATCACCATATTTAGTAATAATAATATAATATAATGTTGCAGTCTTATATAGGGCTCGTTTCTACCAAACAAGGTACTCAAGGCGCTGAGTATATACAAACTTTAATACTTGTAAACAATCGGTATGGGTGGTATTTCAATCAATGAAATGAGTCTTCACTTCTGTCTTCAAGGTTAGTCGTAAAGGTCATTGCTCTAAAATATTAATAATTATTGCCGATAAATTTACCATGATGAAAACAATTTTGAAAAAAGCTATGAGACATTCCCCTGGATGGTTACTGAAAAAAAGGAAAAAAAAAAAAAAGATTTAAAATCTGGTCGGTTCGATATTTAACTATGCATGAACATACATTTTGAGATATTTTTACCCCAAATTGTTTAAGATCCTCAAAGTTTGCAGCTTTGGTTTGTTTCTTGTGACTTTAAACAGGGATGAGATATTTTAGACTTCTTGTCTGAATTCAGACTTTTTAAGTCGGCCTAGTGAAGAAAATCAGCAGTAATTTGTAACAGAAATCCTGCTTTTTGATCTACTTCTTCAGCGATTTGGTATACTGTTCCTAAAAGCTCTGTGAAATCTTAAAGGGACACGTTGCCTTGGATCGGACGAGTTGGTCTATAAAAAGCGTTTGTAACCATTTGATTTCTTCTTCATATGGTTGGAAAGATGTTTTAAAAGTAGAATACAATGATCCACACAAATTTTGCTCGAAATGGCGTGGTTTTCCTTTTACTTTTGCGAACTAACACAGTCGGCCATTTATGGGAGTCAATTGACTCCCATAAATGGCCGACCGTGTTAGTCGACGAGGTAAAAGATAAACCGTGCAATTTCGAGGCATTTATGTGTGGATCATTGTATTCTACTTTTACAACATCTGTCTAACCATATGCATTTTATAACAAACGGTTACAAACGGTTTTCAAAGACCAACTCGAGCGATCCAAGGCAACGTGTTCCTTTAACCTCAGGTTTGCCATCATTTTAGCATAAAGCTTGGATCCTAGTTTTGTAGCTTTTTTGACAGTTATGACTCTCAGCCATATTGAAAGGTCATGTCTAATGATGCTTTTCAAGAATATACAAAAAAAAAGCAAGAAATCTAACATTCTGCCAAAAAAACATTGAAATCGAATTTTGGCAAAAAGTGTTTATTCTTGACCAGAAACTAAATGTTTAATCAGGTGGTGAAAGGTCAAATATTTATATGCGGTTTATTTTATCATGGAGTGAAGCCCTTTCATTACAGTTAGAAATTCACAGCCTGTTTAATATATGGAGTGATTTATATTGATAAGAGTCCGTTTTAATTGAACGGTTATAAAAGCATCCCGTGGGAATTTAGAAATGCTTAGGAAGGTCTTCCACCGTGGATAGTCAATCCGTGTTGTGAATACTAAATATTGAAAGGTACTTTGCAAAGGGTGTGGGGTCATAAGCCTTTTTGAGATACGGTGGACACAATACTATGACACTATTAGGTTTGGGTAAGTAATGTGTCTGCATACACCATAGAGTTATATATAAGAACTAGAGGGCGCACTGGTCTATATACGCTACCCGGCATGCGCACAGGCGGCCATTTTCTAAGTTGACAAAACAGGCATCCCACAGCGTGCGTTTGTGCGGCCATTTTGTAAGTTGACAAAACAGCATCGCGTAGCGTTCAATAAACACAAACTCCAACGTGTGTTTCACATTCAATGCGCGTACAGAATGGCGCGCGCGTGTGTCCTTGCGGTCCCGTCGCGTTTGTGCAAGACGCATCTTTAGTGCGCCCTCTAGGTCTTTATAACTCTATGGTATACACCTAAACCAAACGGTGCACTCCTATAAGTGTCCAACATACCTCAAAAAGGCTAAATGGATTTTGTGCTAATGCATATTTTTGACAAATTGTATTTTGCAATCGCTCCAAGATAAAGTGGTCTAATTCAGGTTAAAAAAAAATCCCTAAACCTGAATTTTAAAAACTAGATTGTGTTATCAAGAAACCAGGTGTTGATAAACATTGAGACTTAATATAGCTTGATTAAAATGCTTCACAACGATTCAAACGATTCAAAATAATATTTTTTAAGAATCCCCAAAACTCGCGAGTTTTTCTTGGTTGTAAATGGGTGGAATCAATGTTCATGATGAAATTACCATCACAGATTTGTTTTGCTTTGGCAACAATTCGACCATGTTATTAAGTTTAAACTTTCACATGTGGCCTTATTGTATCGTTCTTGTTAATTTTGTCTATAAATCAGCATTTACATTGACTATATACCTTTAAACACCAAATATTGATATAGTTTTCCTTTAACAACTTATAAATGACTGTCACTCTTTCAAAATCCAGCAATTATACACAATTTAACTTTGCAGTTTGGCTTTGTTTTTATTCGGCACCTTTTCTTGTATGTAGATTTAAGCAGAAAAATGAGAGGTGTACTATAAATGGTAATTATTATTTACACTTTGGAAGGAAACTAATATGGTAATGGCTCTTTTTCCAATAGGGACTGTAGTTATGCAGTGATGACCACTAAATCTTGAATGAGTTTACATTCATAGATTGTGTTTACCTTCCCTTTCTGTATCCAGGACACAAAGATAAGCGTGTCTAGTGGGGAGCTTAAAACTGTTGGAATTACTGTTTCGATCATCTATACATTTTGTGGAATGGACATTTTGTGGGGGTTGTAATTGTTTATCTTTTACCTCAAAACAAATATGCACAATTATAACACTGACTCAATACCCAATCGTGTTTTTTTCTTTTTCGATGGGTCATTTTGTAGGACCCTATCGGTCAGTGGACTAAAAACTCTGGATCAGATTTGAACCAGATTTGAACCAGATTTGAACCAGATTTGAACTAGATTTGAACCTGATTTGATAACAATTTCCAGCGCCAGGTGTGTCTTTATAATGATTTGACACCCATTAGACCCTCTGCAATGCATCTTTAATGTAACCAACCAATATTATATAGAAAGGTTTGCGGTAACACCATGTAATGACTATCTCTAATGAGTTAGGGTGGTTCTGAAAAGAACCGTTGGTTTCAAATCAACGTTTCGATCAGTATGCTCTGATCGTCTTTCTTATCGTATTTCCACCATGCAAAGTTTCAAATCCTACTCAACCAATATTAGTTTAAAGTATGATTTGTTGCTGAGATATTAACAGTTTTATTTGTCAATAGCACTTGAATGTATTGATGATTGTGTGAAGAGCATCATCAGACGGTGATATCTCTGCGTATGTGTACAATGGATGTGCTCGCATCAGTTCACTTTTAATTTATAATCTGCACATTATGACGTGTCAATTTCTAGATGTCTTCCTTGAAAGTGACAATCATTTTGATAAATCCTTTCTAAGTGGCAGGAAATATTCAACATTGTTTTGGATAATTTGACAGCATATGAGGTAATATAAATGTCAAACTAAAATCCTTCCAGGGCTGTTAATGGCTTGCATGACATGTGCAACGTGCATTAGTGGACTGCTATAAATCGTGATAATGGACTGCATAACAAAACATGTTAATGGACTTCGGTAGTACATTTTTTAATGGACTACTTAAATATATTCGGTCCAAACAATGAAAGAGGAATATTTATTTGATAAATATGTGTGTAGCCTGCATGTTTATGGTCAGGATAAGTATTTGTTAATGGACTTCAGGGCATGTGCTTTGGACTGAACTGCTGCCATGGCTTGTGTTATGGACTGCAGTCTGCAATGCTCTCTGTTTTCAAATTTGCATGAAGGGGAAATAATATGTAGTCGTGTGTACATGTATATTCAATTAACATGCAGTAGTTACGTAAGCTCTTTATATGTTACTGAACTTCAGTTTCCGATTTAAAGACGGGGGCACCAAACAGACCAGTGTTCTCACGTTGTGTATACATAACAAACAACATCTGTGAAAATTTTGACTCAATTGGTCATCGAAGTTGCAAGAAAATATTGAAGAAAAAAACAATAATAATAACACCCTTGTTGCACAATTTGATGTGCTTTCAGATGCATAAAAAAGGCTTGATGCCTGAAGTCTTCCTTAAATTTTGAGTGAGAAATTACCTCAAAAGTAGGTCTCAAAAAATACATTACTTCAAGCCGCTTCTCACATCTTTTGTTACTATCAACAGCTCTCCATTGTTGATTTCTCGTTACCAAGTACGTTGTTATGTTTACAATTATTTTGAGTAACTGTTAATAGTGTCCAGCCTTTAAAATGGGTTGTAGTGCAGAGCAAGACATCAGTGAACCTAACTAGAACTGCAGTACACTTCGATGACTGCACAGTGCATGCTAGGGGCTGCAGAGCATGGTCTGCAGAGTCTGCAGAGGTCTATCGGCTATTGCACAGAATAACGCATCAATGAACTCAAATCACAAGTTCGCACCCCTTATAGATGATGAAGCAATATTAACAAATAAAGACTACAGGCAAATTTAATACACTGTGGTGTTTATTCATGGACCCATAGCTCGTGGCATTGTACAAGTAGCGTCAATGACTTCCAACATCACAGGGTTTATTGGAATTAAACTTATTAGTTTGCTGTTGGATGCAGTAACCCTCAAAACACGATGTGCTTAAAGGTTGGATTATCAATTGAATGATTTGCATGGAATGGCAGTCGAATACGATTAGGGAAAATATTAAGTGTTTTAATTATATTGTAGAATTAGCAACTTTGGGATGTTTTTCAATTGAGGAACCCTGTAAAATAAAACATCTTTTTGCTGTAAAATGTATTCTTTTCCGTGTGCTTTCCAAGTCAAAAACAACAAGATGCAGTCGTGCTGTTTATGAAATTAATCCGTCCGCTACATATTTGTAAGAGTTAAGAAATCAATCTTAAGTATATTTTGTATTATTTTTATGAATAATATTATAAAATATTTTAGTGTTCTATTTTTAAATTCAAAATTAATATGTGGTTGTTCACTTTGTGGTGTAATTGTTAGCAAAATGTGCTTTACTAATATAGACCTTTATCATGGTGCAGCCATCTTGATTTTGTTCCTCATTGACATCAGTGTAACTGAACCGAGTCTGGAAGAACAAAATAGTCTGGTTCATATTTGCAAAATGATTATAACCATTTTTTATTGTTATTTGATTCAAGGAACATGACCAAGATGGAGACAGCATGATATGTGTATTTTGCTCTTGTGTTTCGAAACTTCAAGAGAGTTTATTTGTAAATGTGTCTTTTGCTCTTGTGTTTCGAAACTTCAAAAGAGTTTATTTGTAAATGTGTCTTTTGCTCTTGTGTTTCGAAACTTCAAGAGAGTTTATTTGTAAATTTGTCTTTTGCTCTTGTGTTTCGAAACTTCAAGAGAGTTTATTTGTAAATGTGTCTTTTGCTCTTGTGTTTCGAAACTTCAAGAGAGTTTATTTGTAAATGTGTCTTTTGCTCTTGTGTTTCGAAACTTCAAGAGAGTTTATTTGTAAATGCACAAACGGTTCTACACTATCTTTTTATGATTCATATTATGTTTGTGTTTTTAGATGCAGTGCACACGAGCACGGATTTCAACCACAGGCCCCATTGAATTCACCGAAATATGTTGTGTGTAAACAACCAAAGAATATAAGTATTGTTTATATATTGTTTTTGACAAGATGGCCAGAATTGAC
Source organism: Asterias rubens (assembly GCF_902459465.1). Lineage (NCBI taxonomy): Eukaryota > Metazoa > Echinodermata > Asteroidea > Forcipulatida > Asteriidae > Asterias > Asterias rubens. The sequence goes on from NC_047067.1 coordinate 2,957,584, forward strand.
TCCAAACTCCTGGCCTTCGGGATGAAGTAACTTGATTTCAGAAAGAAAAACACTGTGATAATTAAATTATTATATTTTTATTCCGTCCTGTAGTATGTGTGGAAAGGGCCCCAAATGAACCCTGTTACAACGTTGGTTTTTGTGTGTTCAGTTATTATTTAAAAAAATGTATTGATTTTTTTTCTTTTCCAAAGATTTGAGATTTGTACAAATTCATGATGAATTCTAATCGTAATGCTGTAAAAATAATAAAATATTGTAAATAGACTTGAAGTCTGTATGTGATTTGAGGGAGAAAATCTTTTTAAGAGATTGTATGTATTCCATCCGTGTAAAATTCTTTTGATAAGTAATTTGAATAATTGACAAAGGTCACTCTTTATATAATTGGCAATCTTTGTGAAGTTTAATTAAATAAAATACACTGTGGAGAATGACAAAACAGGCTTCCATTATGATTGTTGTCGGGGGTCAATTATCTTGTATTGAGGGCTCGATCGAGACAGCACTTTGAATTCTCCTGCAAATGAGGGTGTGATATCGAGGAAGCCCCACCCCGCCCCCCCGCCCCCGCCCCCCGTGATTAGTGGAAGCCCCGCTCCCCACACCTATTGTTCTTTCTGTTGTTCTTGTATTGAAGCAATCCCCATTGGTTTTGTACACGAATGACTAGTGAGGACACCTTAAAAACAAAGGACCGACTAGTGCGGACCCATTGTCCCTTTTGTTAATGTCCTCGGAAGGTAGCTGCAATACAAACACACACACGCACACAACCTCCTCCCCCGGTCTCCATCAAATGATAGCAGAATTGTCGAAGGGAAACTTCTGGGCAACTTCTACTACAGCAAAAAATCCTGACTGATCAGGAAATTGTTTCGCCATCGTGACGTCAGCTATGTTTGTTGTTTGTATTCCTCCCTGGCGACCATACGCACACACTGCCATCGGGACATTCCACCACCCTATGTATTTTGGTCACATACCATATTATCCCATTGTGTTTTGTTGCACAGTTTCCAACTTGGGACCTTCATCCAATCGGGGAAGCCTTCTGTCGAGTCTCCAGTTTAGACATGTGTACCTACCCACACAACCCGCTTACAAAATACTACTATTTTACTTGACTTAATGGCCTGACGTTTCGACCCTAGCAGAGTCTTTCTCTCATCCTGAATGACAAAACACTACACAACACAACATAACACACATGAGCAGGTATAAGTGTTGTTTTAAGTACTTATCAAGTGCATCTGAGATTATCGGCCGCTGCTGTAATAAATGTTAACATCGTATTTGTTATTAACACATGAACAAATGAAAAAGAGTTTTATTGATTTGACTTTAAAATACGCGTGTTTGCACGTTTGTATCCACCGACAGCCTGTCCCATTCCCTTACCTTGTGCCGTTGGTGGCGCTACGCAAACTGTTATTGGCGGGAATCAATGCGCAGTGACACAACGTAAGAAGTGCACGTTGTCTGCTCACCGTTTCACCAGATACACAGTGAGTAGTATTACAAATAACGCTTTGAATAGCGCACAGATGTCACGCTTAACTTCAAACCACAACAACATTCTAATGCTTTGGAAGGACAATATTCGATGAACGTCTTTCCAGAATTCGAAGGATAGTGTGTGTGTTCTTGAGACGTACGCTTCAACACAGCTGTACAAGGCAATAATATACATCATCATACTCCGAGCATCTCCTTCACTGCGAATGCAATTAAGTCCCTTGCAACAGAATATCTTGCGGAGAGACATTGCCCATTCCGCTTGGTCGACACATTCACTATTGTCGTCCAGTGTCCGTTTACTGTGGATCTTGGCACGTGCTGATTAAAAAACATTGAACTCAAGTAAGTACATTGTTTCAGAGATAAATCTTATAAGGGTTGATCGTGACTGCATAATGGCGAGACAATCTTGACAACCGTCAACTCGACAAGCAGTAGGCCTACCATGTTCTTGACTCGTTGTACATTGCTAATGAAATTGCTCTTTCGTCCATTACAGCATGCCCGTACAGTCTTCCCCTAACCATTTTTTATTTTTCCCTGATGTGACGTCGTGTTTTTATGATAATTCATGTAAAAGCACAGTCGTTATTAACGACTTACCTCCCTCCCTATGTTGGATAATAAACACTGTGTCAATATTTCGCTGGAATGCCCCAGTTTTTCGCTAAATTGTGAGCCAGGGATAGCTGTGATATTGCTGTCGAAGCAGCTATATATCCTGCGGTGGTTGGTTTGCTCGGCCTTACTATTATTATTTTCCCAGGTCCTTATACTAGCGGCCCGTTAAGTACAAAACAACGGGTCTCAGAGTCAACTGTCTCCCTGCGGGTAAGCTACCCTTAGGCCTACTGCTGTCACATCCATGGTAAATTGCAAACCTATTTTGAAGTCAGTATAAATACCCTGTTCATAGTTTATAGAGTACTAGCAGTTGCCACAATTATAGTAAAATACCAAAGGGCCTACGTAGCTGGTAACATATCACACAATGTCGGAAAGAGAGGTGGATATTTGAGTAATGCTACTCGGTATAGCTACTCGTGGTGTCTCATCCACGGTTTACATGAGTACTCGTAGAAGTTACTACAAAAAATGCCAGTGAGAGTAAAATACCGTATAGGGCTACGTAACATGCCACCAAATGTTGGGCAGAGTGCTGTCACATCCATGGTGAATTGCAAACCAATCAGTCACCCTGCTCTTTAGTATTTTTAGTAGGAAGTTACCACAATCAGAGTAAAATACCGCAGGGCCTACGTAACATTACCACCAAATGTTGGACAACGTGGTGAATATTTGAGAAATGCTACTTGGTAAGTTACTCGCTTGTCCTGTCACATCCACGGTGTACTACACGGGAGAGTAAAATACCGTAGGGCTAAGTAACACGGGCAGAATGTTGTCACATCCACGGCGAAATGCAAGTCCAGTCAGTAGATACCCTGCTCTATGTTTATGGAGTAGGCCTACTCGTAGAAAGTTACCACGATCAGAGTAAAATACCATAGGGCGTACGTATTGGCAGAGTGGTGAATAATAATATTGAGAATGGCTCGTCTTGCTTGTGAAACTATGGTCACATCACCCCATCTTAAATCGTCGGTTCAAATCTCAAAGGTGTTTTTTGTTGAATTAAACACAGTACGCTTACACTATGACTTATTCAATTTCTTCTTAGAGGTCGAGTAATCCTCATTTTCTTCGGAGCATCTTCTTGGTTTACATCCACAGTCAATGAATTATAACCTCGAGAGAATACAATTTATCTTGCTCTTCAAGGATACAGTTCAGGGCAATATTTTCAGAAAGAAAACAAATAATCTAATCAGAGAAAATTTTCCCCAGCAATTGTTCAATGAATCTCCATAAATAATACGTTATAATGTACTTGTATACACCTGAGTGTGTTAATGGCCAGAGGCAATTTAACTAATTAAATTAATTATGGAGTGGGCTTCCCGACAACACGAAAAAGTAGGAACACTGGATTCATGTAAGACAATGCTAAAATACATTTGTTTTCAGTAGGCATATGTCTTACTGTGTCATACTTCCTTCATGTATACTTAATTTCATAAATAACTTTTCTTTTTTTCATCTTAACGCGCATAATAAAAACTTCTTTGTGTATGTGATGCGCTAACAAGAATTGTTCATTATTATTATTACTTGACAATATTAAAACATCGCTTGTTCGGAAACGACTGCATAAAATAGTCAGATATTTCTTTAAATAATTGGTGCAGTACCATCTTTAGAAAATACCAACAAAATACAGTACTGTATAACATGGATAGTGCAGTCTTTTGTAGCGATGTTCTTTTGTAGCGTGTGTACCTTTATTTATGGAATTGTTCGATTGTTTTAATCCTATATAAATGTAGATATGCAATAAAAATACCATGTACACATTTTCTTTGTTTGAAATATCACCGAACATCCGGAGCGGTTATGATAACTTTTCTCAGATTCAAATTTTGAGAATGAAAACTTTTTTTTTTAATCTTTTTTTTATAGGCTTTAACCACATTAATTCGAGTTGAAAATAACTCTTAAAAATGCTTTACACCTGCACTGAGAGCTGAGGTATACTTGCCATTAATGTTATAATTGCCATTAATTTGAAGAGTGTTACCCAACGTATGTACAAGTTCCCTTTAACAGTATAAAATAGCCTTTCGAAACAAAACTGGCATAAAAATAGCGATATTTTGTCTAAAATATCGCTTTTTTAACGGGTGTGCCAACTTCACTGCAGTGAAGACCATCGATTTATACGCAACTCAAAACGTCCAAATTTTAATCAATTTGACCTGGGTGGCGACTTTTTTTCCCTTCTTTTTCTAAATAAGTCTTCGATAAAAATGAAAATTACTTGCTCCTCCTTATGCTCCTTATATATTCAATTTGGGCAAATAAAGCGAGAAAAATCCACGTTCTGGTCTATCGAATGCCATACTTCCAAGGGTCTGGAAACGGCTTCAAAGTAGGCCTATATAAATACCAGAGTGTTTTATTATTATTGTTTTTCTGTTCGTTAAAAAATTCAAACATTGGGAAAAATGCACCAACTAAGCTTTGCATGAAAATAAGAGCAACTACCTCCTAAAATACTGAAGTCGCATTTTTTTATTTAATCAATTTAACATCACTCCATTCTGACTCTGTGAAAGTTTACACAACATATAACATCTTTAAGCTGCTCTAACGCCCATTAGCTAAACCACAATATCAGTTATGTAACAAGTCGAGAGTGTAAAAATGCAAATGGTCTTTTATATTAAACGTCTGCTACAACATTCTTTGAATCTTTTGTGAGGCAAACAATTGGCTTGCCTTCGTTTAAAGTTATGCAGAATACAATCTCAACAGACGGTGAAACATTCATGTAGGCCTAGTCTGCAATAAAGCCTCACTGCTTCTGTTCTAATTCGTGGACCAACAGAACCTTTATAGCGACCTTCAACCATTCTTACTTCGTGGAATGCTGGCGCGTGATATAGCTGTAAATTTCACCAATTAATTAGGGAAACGGCGTAGCTAAGGGAACCAGTTTTGCAGCTCTACAGCACATACCGAGAAGTTGATACACGATGTTATGTGCTCGTATGTTTCTATTGATTTCAGAATCAAGATTTCATTATATTTAAAATGTAATGTAAGGCCTGAGGTGTTTTAGGTGTTAGAAATATAAAATCGTACATCACCTGGATAACTTTTCCGTGATTCAGATAAAATGTTTTGTTCGATCAAACAAACAGTAAGATTGTAATTAAATATGCGTGCCCACGTTGTTTGTCACTATTTTTGCTATTTTGTTTACATAAAATAGTCTATCTTTTACAAGAGCAACCTTGACGCCATCGAAAAATTTGATATTTTTGTTTTGTAAATTGTTTTAGATGAATCCCCACTCACTGTTAATGAAAATCTATGTAATATAATTTACCTGTAGAAGTTTTAGCTCATTAGTCGTAATTTTTTTGTGTGAAAAATCGCCGAGGAATGTTTTCAAGAGAGTCGAGTTAATCCGTTGTACATAATACATTATTTTCGTCTCACAGAAACGACAATTATTTTCGTGAAATAATTATTTTGCTCATTATTTTCTCAAAAACTAAAAACTAAAGCCAATCAGCAAGTAATATTTTAAGTGACGCTTTCTACCATCATTAACTTTAAACAGTGTAAATTTAGTACCCAAACCCTTTAAAGTGGACATTGAGTTATATCTCTAGTGTTATACCGTTTGGTATTTTTGAGAAAGAGGACATTTTTACTCAAATATTAAAAGACTCCACTAAACCCTTCTGAGGCATCTGAAAGCACACATTTTGTTCTGTTGTTTCTCCTTTTATATATTTCTTGCACTTTCGATGTGCAGTTGAGTCCGAATTTTCACAGATTTGTTATTTCATGCATATGTTGGGACACATCAAGTGGTACTGGTCTTTAAGAGGTGTCCATTGCCTTTAAAGAGAGGATCAGCGCGGTCCAGTCGTGATAGGATATAGCCTATATACCCACCGTCGAGTGCCAGTTTGAAATTGAATAATATATATACCCCCCCCCCCTTTGTGTTGCGCAATGGAAGACTTTGGTAAATTACCATTGTTTACGTAGTGCGCACTTTACCGAGAAAATGGATTTTACCTTGTGAGTCGGCTGCCACCAAGCGTCCCAAAAGTCTCATATTAAATAGTACACATTTTGACCAAAAGAAACACAAAAGGTGTAGCATTTAGGCCGTGCATGATGTATGGTGGAATTCACCTTTCGCGTTCATGTTGTACTACACGATAATTTCCTTTGGTAGAAGTGTTGCGTTTGGCTCTTGAGTTGACACTTTTTTCTAAAGAGATGTGTGCGTGCACTCGAACGAATTAGTTCGCGTATAAAGGGAGGCTTATTATTTACAGGAAAAACAAAACAAATTGCCTCGACATGAAAATCTCGATAAGACCGGATTAAAATTTGAGTGTTCTTCATTTATCGACGGACATGTATACATTATTGGTCACAACATTTTTTTTAGTAAGTATTAAATCATCACATATTTGTGGCAATTAAAAACAATCTTATGCCTAAATTTTAACATAACCAAACATGTAAATGGCTCATTAATGTGGAGTGCAAAACCTGATTTTGTATTCATTCCACCACGAGTACATCAGCCACTTAAATTGAAGCGCACTTTTGGGTGTATGGATGCTGATAATAATATGTGTCAATTTGAAGAACAGCATGCTCAAAGGAACACGTTGCCTTGGGTCGGTCGAGTTGGTCTTTGAAAGCGTTTGTAACCGTTTGTTATGAAATGCATATGGGTAGAAAGATGTAAAAGTAGAGTACAATGATCCACACAAACATGCCTCGAAATTGCGTGGTTTTTCTTTTACCTCGTCGACTAACACGGTCGGCCATTTATGGGAGTCAAACTAACATGGTCGGCCATTTATGGGAGTCAAATCTTGACTCCCAAAATTGGCCGACCGTGTTAGTTCGCAAAGTAAAAGGAAAACCACGCAATTTCGAGGCAAATTTGTGTGGATCAATGTATTGAAACATCTTTCCAACCATATGCATTTTATAACAAACGGTTACAAACGCTTTTTATAGACCAACTCGTCCGATCCAAGGCAACGTGTTCCTTCAAATGCATTGGACACTATTGGTAATTACTTAAAATAATTGTTCGAATAAAAACCTACTTTGTAACGAGCAGTGGAAAGAGAGAAACGGCTCCCTCTGAAGTAACGTAGTTTATGAGATAGAGGTAATTTCGAACTCGTTATAGAATACTTCAGGGCCTGAAGTCTTTCAGTGAGCATATGAAAGTAATGTTAGGGTGTTTGATTCTGTCATTATTCTCGTGCAACTTTGATAACCAACTATAATCCAAATGAGCACATATTTTTTACTTTGTGCATAAACCAAGTGAAAACACCGGTCTTCAACATTTAATTACCAGTATGTATCAAGTGCCTTTAAAGCCATTGGACCCTTTCGGTAAACAGTATTGTCCAAGGCCCACACTTCGTGTATCACAACATCTATATCAAATAATAAACCTGTGAAAATTTAGGCTCAATCGGTCATCGGAGTCGGGAGAAAATAACGGAAAACCCACCCTTGTTTCCGCACGTTTCGCCGTGTCATGACATGTGTTTAAAATAAATCCGTAATTCTCGTTAACGAGAATTGATATTGTTTTACTGTTTTCTCAAAAAGTAAAGCATTTCATGGAATAATATTTCAAGAGAAGTATTTCACCACTACCTTCTGTAAACCCTGTAAGTTATTTGTAAATCTGTGAACTTTGTTTTTCTGTACCGAAAGGGTCCAATGGCTTTAAAAGGTACGGTTTCATCCTTGTTTTATAAACTCATTGAAGCCCATCATGATCCTATTAAAGTAGAGATACTTATTGGAGGTTGTACGACATCGGAGCATCTTGGGAGACGTGTCTATTGCAAAGAAGCGAAAGTGACATGGAAGAGGACGACGGGAAGTGACCTAAGAAAGATTAAAGGCACACGTGAAATAAAACAATAAAAAACTGGAAACCGTGAATAAGACTTGTTGATGGAATGCTCAGTGGAGGTACAAACTTAAGATTCGCCGTGAAATTGCGCAAGAAGGAGAACACGATTGACAAGATTGACTCGGATGAAGATTAAGGAATATAATTAAGGGACGATATAAAACAAGACATACCACTACAATGGACGAGATGTTGGTGGTATGCTGATATATAAATGAAGATACAAAGCAAAATGGTACAGCGAGAAGGAGAAAACAATTTCGAAAGGATTAACTGAGATGAAAGAGATCAAGATTGGGAGATTAAGGAATACAATATGGGACTTCTGAAATAAAACAGTTAACGATTCCAGAACCGATGCACAAGATCTGTTGATGGAGTGCTTGGATTTAACTGAAGATGCAACGCGAAATGGTATAATTTTTTTTCGATTTGAATAACTATAAGATGAAAGAGATGTATATTAGGAGATAAAGGAATATTTTAATAAAGGGACTCATACAATGAAACATAACATCAATAACCGGTGAACAAGATTGTCGATGGCACGCTTGGATGTAACTGAAGATGCGTCGTGAAATGAGGCAAGAATGAGAAAACAATTTCAAATGGATTAAAGACCTGCTTGAACGAAAATGTCAAGTCGTGAACTTTGCTGAATTCCACTTAAAATGTTTTCGATGAATATGAAATCGAGTCATATGATTATAAATAGGTTTCAATTGTGTAAAAAACAATCATTTTGTATGCCCTTGTCCAGAGCTTTTCTGCGAGATTTGCGAAAAGCCCCGTTACGTAATCACTCTCAAAACGTCATAAGTAGATAAAGCCGCTTTGTTGCAGCGTGGATGTATACCAAAGCAAACTCCCACAAATGACGTCAGCGGCATTGTCCTTTGACGCCCGCTCTCAACGGCAGAAGTGTTTTTAGTTTTTCAAAAAACCTTTAGGTAGGGGCCTGATTTTTTAATCGATAATTACGAAAAGTTCAGAAGTGTATACATATCAAAATTACATTAAAATGGTGAACAAGTGCATTATAAACAAGTAAAAATACCATTTCTGTTGAAAACATTCAGCTCAGGTAGCTGTTTAACTGAGATGAAAAAGATGAAAGTTTTGGAGATTAAGGAATAACGAAGTGACTTCAGAGGAACAATATAACAAAGGGACTTGTGAAGTTAAAACAAAACAACCAGAACCGATGGACAAGATTTGTTGACGGATTGCTCGGAGATACTTGAAAATGGTTCAAGAAGGAGAAGATAACCTCGAAGGGATTGACTCAGATGAAGATTGGAAGCTTAAATAAAATAATAAAGGGACTTATGAAATAAAACAACCAGAATCGATTGAAAAGATTTAATGATGGAATTCTTGGAGAACTAAAGAATAAGATGTGACGTTAAAAGATACAAGGAAGAATCAATCGAGTGGATTAAAGAGATGAAGATTGGGAGATTAAGGAATATAGAGGGACTTTAAAGGGACTTTAAAGGGACTCTATCACCCGATAGGTGAACTAGTGTTAATTAATCGACAACCTATATGACCTGGATAGTCAAGACGGATCGTACTTGTCCTCCTGGTATTAGTGTTTCATTTGAGAGACACTCAAGTAAAACGCAAAGGTGTCATGTTGTGTTATTGGTCATGGCGAGAGGGTGACTAAGGATTGGATCAAGCTGGCGTATCCAATGATGCCGATCCTTTATTCACACATCCAGAGGAAAAAAATAACCGTGAGCCATTGTGGAGTATACGTGTCATCGTATCAACCTAAGGGGAAACAAACACTAGGTTCTTTTTGGCCGAAATGCAATAATGGTCTTGCGCTGTTTTATGCTATGAAACTAAAAAGAAGGTTTGTATATATGTTTTGTTGTCAAGTGACCATAGATCATGCACATCTTGTAATAGCTTTGGCACACACGTCCCCAGGATGCGCTCACCACATGCTTATTACTTGGTAATTCTTCCGGTGGCCCGACGCTTGCGTACATTACAATAGCTCCAATAGCGTACAGGCTGATGGGTCAGCGTGTATAATACATTGTGTTGTGCTCTTCTCCATGCAACCCTTATTTTATGTGCTGTGTACATACGAACGCTTTCTGCTTGAACTAGCAACCACCACTCTGCCTGCCTCAAGCGGATCTTGTGTGCACTACGAAGCCTATCTGAGTGAGTGTGTTAATTTCAAATCATAATGTGTTATCCATGCTCTATATGAGAATGTGTCTATGCAATGCCGCAGGAGTGATGTTGATCCCCTTATTTACCGTCTGCCATGCCTTCAATTGTGAGCTTCTGAAAAAAAATATATACTTGTAACCGACCCAAGATCCCGGAGTGTTTATACTGTAATTCATTTAGGATTTTCTTGACACAAGATGTCCGTGAAGTTGCAACCAAGGTTGCCAGTGCTAAGATACGTAAGTGCATTAGAACAGGCATATATATTATATTATTTATCTGCTACTTGCACTTCTTCCCACTCTGTCTTTCTATAGTATCTTTCGCCCTTTGTTTGCTGATGTGATGTGATTTTTGACAGCGGTTTAATGGCCAGTGTATGCCTACATTGCTATGTATTTGTCTATGTTCTTACTGCCTTGCTGCTTCATATCATTGCTGCGGTTTTTATCATTGTTCTTATCATAATTATTGTTTGTGTTTTTTACTGGATCAAAAAATTTCGGTGGCTTTTACTCAATGTGTTTGATTGATTATATATTCATCTTTTTACTTGTACATGTATCTTTATTGTTTTATGATCATATTTTATGGATCTTAATTTTGGACCTTTTAATTATTTAGTTTTTGTGGTTAAAATTGTTGTTGTTGTAAAGCGCCTGGGAGCATTTTTAATGGATTTGGCGCTATATAAATGTTTATTATTATTATTATTATTATTAAACGTGTTAATGCACCATGCCGTATTATGATATAACGAGTTGCAGAAATGCAATGGAGTGAGTTTTATACGATAGGAGAAAAAAAGAGAAAAAAAAGTTGAGGTTGTATTTGAAGTCTTTGAAATTGAACACGGTGCAACGATGTACGGTCTCTTGTGTTGCTCTATGCAAACTATTTGTCGAGGACCAGTGATGTAATAGGCATTTTAGTGACCAATGTAAGTTTGATGTAGTTTATGTGTGGTTTCCATTAAATATCCACTAAAACACTCCCTCCTGGTAATAGTTGACCCGGAATTCGCGTCGCATGGAGTCTGACCCATTTTTTTTGTCACACTGACCCAGAAACTGGTTAAACCATTAAATTATAACTCTGAATCTGCGATCGTGCGATTAATTTCCAGGGCCCCCGGGAGAACAGTTCATTGACAACTGATGGAGACACCCTAGTTAAATAAGACAAAACGAAACTTCTGGATCCATTTCAAACATAATCCAGGTCAGCCTGACCCAGAATTGGGTCAGACCCGGCAGGACCCAGAATTCGGGTCAAAATCGAGATATCATTTACCAGGGAAAGGTAACCCGTTGCTCCTGAAACAATTTTGAGGCACAGTGATTGAAAATAACAACCCCGTGAAAAGATCGATATTTTTTGTTTAAACAAAAGCATACGTTTGGTATCACTCTTAAATTCAATGGCAAAAAAAAACCTCACTCAGTTGAAAGTATAAAGCATCTTCCGATAGTATGTAGCGGTTTGAGAAAAAAAATCACTTTGAAGTAGTATGGTTATGTAAAAACATCATGTTTTTACCCCCAAAAGATTTAATCATAGAACCGTTACCCTTCTCAGATTGTGTATTCCTGTGGGTGCGTTCGTTTAGCTTCCCTGGGTCGACCCTGGTGTGTGACGTTTTTTCTTTCCAGGACGAACGTGTGCAGATAGTTACCCACGTTCGTCCTGGAAAAAGAAAACGCCACACACCGGGGTCGACCCAGGGAAGCTAAACGAACGCACCCAATATGATTGGGGATTATTCTTCGACAATGATATTGCTCTGACCTCACGCACCCACACACTCCGTCGCTATAGACGCGCATATAAAAAACATTTTTTGTTTGCAGCCTCATTGTAACTAATGGTTTATTTGGACACAAATCAAGATGGCAGCGCCCTCAGGAGATTAGTTCTTCAGAGACGGGGATCGGTATAAATTAAATTAAAGCCGCTAGACATCGACCATGATGACGTGTCTCAGTTCCGTAATACAATTTTAATCACCCCTTTTGACCACGTGCGAAGTAACTACAGGTCGAAAATGTTGATGTTCGGAAACCAGTTTAGGGTGTTGGACAACATCGTCACTTGGTGGCGCTGTTGTCACAGTGTTCAGTGTTGCGTCATAGCAACCAGTCATGAGATGTAAATAATCGGTTGTTCAATCCATCAACATGGTCATTTGGAATTGTTTTGACGCAAAATCTCCCGCAAAATCCCTGGAAATAATAATGTATGCGGTGCTCTGTGTATAGAGTATCGCTAAAATGCTCACAATTCCTCTGTTGGGGGGGGGGGGTAATTTTTTCATCGTATTCTTCGAGGCAATGACCAGAGGTTTGATAAGTTCCTTTTGCATATTATTTTAGAGCTTCTCGTAATTGGGGTTTATTGATCAAGAGTGTTCTTCGATGTAGTTGTTTGGCAAAAAGAAACAATCAATAATTTCTAAATCAAACATTCATTTGTTGAATTTGATAAATTTTTGTCAAACTTGTAAAATTATGCATTTTTTCATTTATTGACCCTTTGATCATTAATAATATGTAATCGCAATTAGTGACTTTAAAGTTTCACGGTTACAAGGTTTGATGTTTCCCATCAACACCAAACGAAATAATTCTTAGAGGACGAGCTTTGGGGAGGAAAATGATGCCTTGTATGTTATGGTAAACGTAGAAACCAGCTTGATTGGCGTAGGCCTATGGGTATTTGTGCATGAATGATATCACCATCGGCGATATACAAGACGTAATTTAGTTAGCGACCTTGCAGTGATCACAATGAACGTCACGCCACCTTTGTGGTTTAACACATCCAAGGTGCCCTGCTGTGGGAGGGAAGGGGAATAATATTATATTCTAGTTTACTTACACGGCCGGAAATAACGATCATTAACAATTTCTTTCAAATAATTTCATTTCACGTTGCCTCGGATCATGGATCGGGTCGAGTTGGTCTTTAAAAAGCGTTTGTGCATATGGGTAGAAAGATGTTGTAAAAGTAGAATACAATGATCCACACAAACATGCCTCGAAATTGCACGGTTTTTCTTTTACCTCGTCGACTAACACGGTCGGCCATTTATGGGATTCAAATTTTTGACTCCCATAAATGGCCGACCGTGTTAGTTCGCGCAGTAAAAGGAAAACCACGCAATTTCGAGGCAAACTTGTGTGGATCATTGTATTATACTTTTAAAACATCTTTCCAACCATATGCATTTTAAAACAAACGGTTACAAACGCTTTTTATAGACCAACTCGTCCCATCCAAGGCAACGTGTTCCTTTAAAGGGTTTGATATCTTCTGTAGATGAAGTTTTTTTCGCCATGTCATACAATTTACACGTACAAAAGTGAAGTGTAGTGTCACAATAGTAATACTGACAATTTGTCTCGCCATGAATTTGATTGCTTTGTAACATCAGCCCCCGATGGCAGATCGTCCACAGATGTGAATGACTTTATTGACCTTCCGTTTATTTACGTCCCAAAAAAACAGATCTATAAACCCGCTCAATATTCTTGTCTCAGCCTTGCCAGTTTCATTTCAAAGAAAAACTTATTATTGTGATCTAATTTTTTGTCACAAGGAAACTAATGAGTACAAAATAAAATTTCAAAGAAATGAAACAGGTTATTATTTCCGTTTGGAAGCTAAGCGTTCGTAGCAAAGGAAATAATATACCAGACCAAATTAATTTCCTGTATATTTTATATTATTGCAACTGGTGCCCCGATGAACAAATCTTAAGTTTAAAACTGTACAAATTTCAAAAAACTATAGCTCTCCAAAACCCACTTTAAGGTGTTTTCAGTCATAAAAAAAATCCAGATGCTGTTGTCAAATTAAATCAATGAACAATTTTACTTTTTTTTTGTGGTAAACCATGGAAGGCTAAGAAAAATTTACAGGGCGATTTAAAGCGAAATAAAATGTACGTCTTGAAAACCATGAATTCTTGCATAGGCGGGGCCACCAATCAGTGCTTTGTAGTTTCAATGGAATTGTGCTATAGCATTACACCCTGCGCAATTCTCAACCAATAATACGTCTTGCTTTTACCACAGTAGAGGTGCTGACGTCATTATGAGCTTCTGACGTCATATGCCAGGATTCGATTCCACTTATTTTATTGTTCATTATTCATTAAACCAACGATACATGTCGCATGTATCAGTTTTGAAGGTATTCCGACCTTTTTTGCGCTCCAACCCTCCCTCTCTCAAATATCAGCGTTTATCGCTAGACCCATATCCTTTATCTTCAGATAATGGGGTTTGAAATATTAACACGACCATAAAACCAAGTCAGAGTGACCTCCAACAACCAACCAACAACACGCAATACAAAACAACAAACCACCCTAAATTTTAATTAAAAATATTGCCCCTTCCTATAACCTCATTTCCCCAAATGGCCTAAAACTAAATATAACCCAAACCATTGCAGCCACAATATTTAAATATTCCTTTTACCTCCCCCAGAAACAAAAACAAAACTTTTTTTTTTACGATGAAGAGATAAACAAACAAACAACGACCCAAGCATTGATGTGGGAGAGTGATTTATCAGTTAAATGTCGAACAATCAGAAAAATGTTCTCCTTTTGTATGATACATTTCCCTTTTTCCAAGTGCATGTGTCTACATTATATCTTACACAGCTTTACTCCAACTAAACGCCATTATCCCCACAAAGATAAACCAAACCATAAAGAAACACCCGTGCATGTAAAAGTAACCATCAGCGGTCATCAAAGCACCCCAATGCTTTTTATATATTCGCCACTGAAATATTCCATTTTTATCAAAAACAGTTATTGGCAATTGGGAGCCGAGGACAGGTACATGTATTTCTATTCGGTTGATTAAATTTATAAGAATTGAAATTTGCCCATTGTTAATGAAAGAGATCTGAGACGAGTAATTGCATATTTCAGGTTGACCAAAAATGTTACGAATCTGTAGGAGCATACAAGATTTAGTATAGATTGTGTTTAACTTGTACCCGATAGCGGAACTCTTTGGAAGAGGGGAACAGAACAACAATAGCAAAGTCCAGAAAACCTAACCCGATGGTTGTCACTACAATACGATGTTCGGATCTGATAAAAAATGGGTCCACTGTGGGAACTTAAAACACACTGTGAACGTCCAGACACGTCCACACAGTGTTTTTACTGCGTTGAAGAATATGGTTTCCCTAAAGTTACCAACAAAGGAATGTTCACAGAGTGACTGCAACACAAAGCTGTTGTGCTTACGGAAGGACCCTTGCCTTGTGGGATCATTTAGTCAGTGTAACAATGGGGAAAAATGGGCCCTCACAAAGTGTGTTGTTGTTGCTTCGGCCCCATTCACATGGAATATTCTTTTTAAAGGTAGTGGACACTATTGGTAATTGTCAAAGACTAGCCTTCACAGTTGGTGGGTCTCAGCATATGAATAAAATAACAAACCTGTGAAAATTTGAGCTCAATTGGTCATCGAACTTGCGAGATAATAATGAAAGAAAAAAACACCCATGTCACACGAAGTTGTGTGCGTTGATATGGTTGATTTCGAGACCTCAAGTTCTAAGTCTGAGGTATCGAAATCAAATTCGTGGAAAATTACTTCTTTCTTGAAAACTATTGCACTTCAGAGGGAGCCGTTTCTCACAATGTTTTATACCATTACTTGTCACCAAGAAAGGTTTTATGCTTATAATTGTTTTGAGTAATTACCAATAGTCTCCACTGCCTTTAAAGGGAATAAGCCAGTGACTTATCATTAAAGTTCACCAAGATCGTCTGTGATACGTTTGTCTCCATGAAGAATTTATCTGTGAGTGCGTTTAAGCTGTCTCGCTGATTAAGAACACGCCGCCATTGTAAATGGAGGTAGCCGGGTATCATTTTTTGTTTCAGTCCAGCACGCACTATGTCTCAAATGTGTGGGGTAAAAAGGGGGCAACACTTCTCCCCGCGATTGTATTTACCATACACAGACATCTCTACGTAGTTTGACGATTCGATTTGCTTTCTTCTGTGGGGCGTCCTCGCAGTAATGGAGTTATTATGCATTACCCATGTCTTAACGCGAGACATCACGGTATCAAGTGAATTTGCACGAGGTTGGTGGCATTGCATTCATTTCATAGCATTTTATTCCATTTCTGCGTGTTAGAAAGTGTAACATTACACCCCCATGTGGTGCCATTAGACTCGGAGCGTGCGATTCTCGCTGCGTTCGTAATGGGGGTCAAGCGGAGCTCTAAACGGGTACCTGCCAGTTGAAAATATGGTACCGAGTTCGAGATTACATCGGAATGAAGTTCTCAAGGCGGCAGACAACAGTGATGTGTTATAGGCTTTTTGGCTTCATGTTGTCCTGTACATTTTTGAGTGGTGGGGATCGGGGATTTGCTCGATGTTTCAATGCGATGGACACATTTGGCAATAATTGTCCTAAAAAGTTTGACTCATATGGGCATCGAACTTGCAAGAGAATTATGAAGAAAAAACACCCTTGTTACCCAATTTTGTGTTCTTTCAGATGCCTTAAGAATTTTTTTTAATTAAATTCAAATATTTTTGAGAAATTACCCGTTTCTCAAAAACTACACTTAAGATGGAGCTATTTCTCACAATATTTGATAATATCAACAGCACTCCGTTCCAACTTACCAAATAACTTTACTGCTAATAACTATTGTGAGTATTAACCAGTGTCCAGTGCCTTTAAAGACACTAATATACTGTTATTGCATAATTCTGTGGAGTAAATTGATACATCTTTATTGATATCTCATCTACCTCTATCTCCTTCAATTAGCCTAGTTTGTAATAACCAATATTTGATTGGTCTAATTGTTTACGAGTTATGTCTACACAGAACTCTGTTAGTCTAATTGGATTATAGCAATCGTTATGAACATTTTATTATTTTAAATGTGTTTTCAATTACCAAATTGTTCCACCAATTTGCTCCATCAAGGCTGGTGTAGTAGGTGGTGTGTTGCTTTGCCTTCAACCTACGGGTTCCCGATTCGCATCCCACATGGGGCACTATGTTGATTGGGTTTTCAACCCCTAATTGACTGCATGGGTTTTCCTTGCAATACTTCTCTGGGCTTTTCCTCCCAAATCTAAAACTGAAATTTCTTCATCATCTTCTCTTCTCGTTTGGTTCCAATTAGAGCGTTGAAAATATTTATTCAGATCCAAATCTAGATAAACAAGCAACCTGCACAACTGGCAGCTTTAATTATAATACCCGTTGAACTCATCAATCCTCGAAAGAGTTAAAGGCAGTGGACACTATTGGTAATTGTCAAAGACTATAGCCTTCACAGTTGGTGTATCTCAACATATGCCTAAAATAACAAACCTGTGAAAATTTGAGCTCGATCGGTCATCGAACTTGTGAGATAATAATGAAAGAAAAAATCCCCTTGTCACACGAAGTTGTGTGCGTTTAGATAGTTGATTTCGATACCTCAAGTTCTAAACTTGAGGTCTCGAAATAAAATGTGTGGAAAATTACTTATTTCTCGAAAACTATGGCACTTCAGAGGGAGTCGTTTTTTAACAATGTTTTATACCATGAACCTCTCCCCATTACTCGTCACCAAGAAGGGTTTTACGCTAATATTTATTTTGAGTAATTACCAATAGTGTCCACTGCCTTTAACCCATTTGTGATTACAATCCAGATGTTACGTATACAAAAGGAACGCCACAACTTTACTTCCATAATTGAGGAAGTAATAATTATTTACGTTGAACTGCCTGTAAAAGATGCTAAATTGTGACTGCATGTCATCTCACCAAACGTAACGAAAACAACGCGTTATGACACGATATTCAATAGCCCCACGCGTGTGCTTTGTTTTGCTCCAGTAATTACTACGAGCCGTTAAGTCAATATAATTATCGATCAAGGGACACGCAGAGACACTGGTCTCGAAAGCGGCTCAAAATACGGTAAGAAAATAGGTCCTTGCAAATACATCGTCCATTATCCTTAGCATTGACATTATACTGTGCTAATATTATACAGTCTCTCTATCGTGGTTTGGGTATAGCTGTGATGTGTACAGTCTTATGGAGAGTTTTGTTTATTGTTATTCAGCAAGAAAGGACGGTGAGAATGAGAACATGTTTGTCCGTGATTTGTCCTTTAATTAGGTCACTTGTGTATTTGTGAGGAGTTCGAGAGAAGGACTGTCTAGTCGAGAAGACGAAGTTACTGAGGATAATCGGTTTGTCTAGTCTGATGGTCGTCTGATTAGCGGGGATGTTATTATCTATGCTGCTAAGTAATGATACGGCAGACATTGACTGTGGTGTTGTGTTCTTTAGCCTTATGAGGAAACGTACACGGAGCCCCCTGGCTGTGGCGAGCTGTGGCGTCAGTGCACTGGGGTGCTCTGGATGATAGCTTGGTAGTCTTGAATTGCAACGTTCATTTTGTTAACGTAGTTGCCGATATTAGGGAGGTTTCGCACTCGAACGGATACGCATACGGTTAGCTATCCGTAACGTACGTACGTGTAGCAAGCATGATATCAGTGTCGTCTGTACGTATAGCGGATAGTGAGTAGCGTATGACGTCATAATGATGACGTATCCGTCGCACTAACCGTATCCGCTCGTATGCGAAACCTCCCTATTGCAACAGAACTCCCCTCCGCTACACGATCTACCGGAGAGGAGATAAATGTATCACATGTATCACACAAACATGGATGCTCCAGATTAATAGACTTCCCTCCGAGTCAGCCTCTTGCCGCAAAAAAAAAGTCCATTTAACGCCCTCATCGGTGACTAATACATAAAATAGCGTTGCAATCAAGCTTTAGTAGCTTGGAAGTTATTGGTAGGTGAGGCATTTTAGTTGCGATTCGTTGTAAAGTTTTGTGCAGTGCCCACTGTTAATTGCAGACTTTGAACTGGATTTTCATCACCACGCTAGTTATTGGTAAGTGAGGCATTTCAGTTGCGATTCGTTGTAAAATTGTGTGCAGTGCCCACTGCTAATTGCAGACTTTGAACTGGATTTTCATCACCAGGCTAGTTTGGTTTGTGTAGTCATCTTCTCTAGCCTGCGGTGTACGTGTGTCGTGAGTTCGAATCACGACCGATGTGCCTGCTTTCCCTCCCTACAATACCACATATCCTACAGTGACACATGACTCAGGCAGATAAGACATTAAGATAATACATGTGTGTCGTGGAAAAGCGGATAAGAGCACCAGACTCAAGCGCTGGTGTTTCTGATCAGCTGATCAGCTGGTTTGAGTCCCAGTCGTAGACACTTTTGCTGCGTCCTTCGGATGGGACGTAAAGCCGTATGGGTCCCGTGTGTCGTGTAGTGCACGTAACGAAACCCAATGCACTTATCGGAAAAAAGAGGGGTTCGCCCCGAAGTTCCTGTTTTGTTTGGCTGTATATTGCACAGCAGCACCCTGTAAACCATTACACGGTGCTATGTTAAGGAATAATGTCTCATACTTCAAAACGTAGCTCCATATTCTTTGAAGAATTCTGTTTTATAATAGTACTAGGGCGACATGAGCGTCACTGAGTGCCAAGTTTTGGCGCAATACAAGAAGCCACTATTATTACTGTTCAGGCAATGCATAACAAGAGTTTTGTATTACTGTTGTCATACATGCACCGTGTACTATAATTCATTTCCCTAATTGATTTGTTTGTTTACTTGACGGTTTGAGTCTGTGAATTTGAACAACGTCTGACTATCTTAACGCTCATCTTCGATTGACGTGTTTCCACTTAAAGTACAATGTCTTTATAATGACGTGCAATAATAATTTCAATATAATTTCTATCAGTGTACTATCATTATTGGATTAACCAGTGTGACGTTATTGTTACTTGCCATTTGGGGCATTTTCGCACCATCACTTGTCGACTTATGCTGTAATGCAAATATCGGAGAAATATACGGAGAAATTCACAGTCGTTGACTCAAGAATGGGCAAATAATGCTGGGAGTTATTTTTTTTTAAACAAGATTGTTGACAACGGGTGATGTTACACAATTTAAGTTTTTGTAAATTGAAAGATAAACAACTTTTAATTGACAAATCTTTGAGAAACCTATTTAACCAGAGTATGACGTCAGAATAGTCTGAGCTTCTTCTAGATATACACTAAGGTTCCCGTTGGCGCATCTGCACACTGGGAACACGACGGGTACAGTTCCAACCTTGTACGGATCTACACGCAATTTAGTTTGCATCTACAGACATGATTGGAAAATTAATACACATCCTCAAAGATTTAATTTTCCATATGACAATAATTGCCACAGAGTGAACTATCTCACAAAACGCAGTCCCTATTTCAACAATAACGAGATAGACTTACAAAAAGCAACAAATAGCGAAACTTTACAATCGGAAACTACATTTAAGTAAAAACTTTGTCAAAACGGAAAAACAATTTAATTTGTTGGGAACCACACTTATAGTTCTTGTCATTTAAGGACAAGCAGATTTTGATTGAAAAACCATCTTTACAAAAACCTATTAAATTCACTGCAACCAGAGTATGACGTCAGGATAGTCTGAGCTCCTTCTAGATATACACTTGGGTTCCCATTAGCGCAATTGCACCCAGGGAACACGACTGATATAGTTGCAACCTTGTATCCGCAATTTAGTTTGCATCCTCGGACATGATTGGAAAAATACTCATTCTCAAAGATTTAATTTTCCATCTGAAATTAGTTCTATCTCAAGGAACAAAGTCCCCTTTTCAATTTGCCAAATTGAAACATGCACACATCACACGCTCAAAGTCATCTTCAAATTACACCGTTATTCGCATATTTTTGTTCACTCGAAAACTTGGCCACCTGGTGTGATGAAATTCCACAGAATGTTTAATGAGTTCTTTTTAAGAATGAGAGAAGTGGAATAAATGTTCTATCCCTAAATGAAATGATTGATTATACTAGTTAAGAGCATTGTGGATGCAGAGTCATGTACCAGACCTTGTCCCTGACTACTAAACCGCTACTTCAGTGACGGACCCGTCGGAAACCAAGCTAAGATTTAGATTAATGTATCAATCAATCAAACAGTTAAATTTTGGTATTTATTGCACAGCCTTGTTTTTTTTTCAGGTAGTTTGATACATTGTGGGTGCCATTCCTGAGCGATATGATGTACTTAAAGGCACTGGACACCTTTGGTAATATTGTCAAAGACTAGTATTCTCACTTGGTCTATCCCAACATTCAATGCACGAAATAACAAATCTGTGAAAGTTTAGACTCAACTGGTCATCACAGTTTAAAGATACTTATGAAAGACAAACACCCTTGTTGCAAATATTGTTTTGCTTTCAGTTGCGTAAAAATGGCTTCAAGCCTGAAGTCTTTTAATAATTGAGTGAGAAATTATCTCTTTCTAAAAAAAACCGTTGCTTTCAGAGGGAGCCGTTTCTAGCACAGTGTGTTATACTATCAACAGCTCTCCATTGCTTGATACCAAGTAGTTTTTATGCTAACAATTATTTTAATAATTACCGATAGTGTCCATCCAGTGCCTTCCAAGGTTCAATAAAGCGTGAACAAGTATTAAAGGTATCAAGTAATAAACCACAAGGGAAACTGACTGGGTAATTTCTAATTAACTCGGGGTTGAACCCACTGACTGGGTAATTTCTAATTAACTCGGGGTTGAACCCACTGACTGGGTAATTTCTAATTAACTCGGGGTTGAACCCCAAGTTAGTAGTTAAAAGTGTCATTATTATCAGTCCAAATGCTTTTTATAGACCAACTCGTCCGATCCAAGGCAACGTGTTCCTTTAATGCAATAGGACCCTGGCGTATCTGTTCCTCCAAATCGTCTCTTGGTTTTGCTTTGATCAAGGTCGTCTCCTCTCCCTTCTGTCATAATAATGGCTGCCATTCGGTTGTAAATCAGCTCCATCGTCCATCTTGTCTTCTTGCAAATAACCAGTCTGTCGTCATCACATCTTGAGATTAAAGAAAACAGACATCTAGTATTACAGTATCGGATCGTTACATTGCTGAGTAATAATGTAAGCTCACAGACCCATACAGTTGGTTCTGGTACGAGTCGCCATTAAACTTGTAGAGGAAAAGGTACCTGAATTGCGTTTAAGTTAAATTTGTTTAATTATATGCGTAAGGGGTTTAAACAAGGTTTGGGTGTTGTGTATACGTCGGGCTTAGATCCATCACGTTATTATGACTTAGTTTGCCTAGCACCCATTTATGTCGCTTATAAGTGGGCATGTTGCCATCAGATCAGAGTGGCCTGCGAATGGCCCCACACATTTTTAATGTGCTGTGCTAATGGTTCTGCGAAACACTTTTCCAGTTAAATTAATTAACTGGGGCTCAGGTGAGATGAGATTGGTATCACAGCAAGAGTCAATATTGTGATGGACTAGGCGTACCGTAAAGGCGCTTGCAGAATGCATTAGGCTCCAGACGCAACCAGACGCAATCCAAATAATTATTATAATAATGTTATATTAATTTTACGGGCTGTATACATCATTCGAATTCATACCAAGCATTCTTTGAGCTTGTTGCCTTCAAAAGCACTACCTATCGATAGATATATATAATTTTATCCAAAAGCCAGACTTGGTGTCATGTTAGAGGAGCATGTATGTTCAAATCGAAAACCAAACTGAATACAGACTTCTGGCACTGACGTCACGAATTGGCGACTCGTCTGCCATTTTGTTGGTCAATTGCGTGTAAAGATAACATGGTGTGCGTCCAACCGCAAGAGGGTTGCCCAAATTACTCACTGAATAATAACACTGTGGAAATTGGACTCCTATATTGGTGATGACGTCAAGTAAATTTGGTCAGTACACATTTTCACTTCAAGACACTGGTCACTATTGATGAGATACTGGTCTTTGACAATTACCAAAGGTGTCCAGTGTCCAGTGCCTATAAGCTGAAAATGTCAATTTTTTGTAATATTTATTTATATATTTATTTTATATTATCCCGAAGGGTGATACTTTTGTTTTGTTTTGAGATGATCGGGAAAAAAATTGAACATGAGCCTTAATTACCTCTTATTATTTTGATATCATCCATGTCCTCTGTTTATTGCCATCTTAAAAGGAAAGCATACATTTGTTTTGGGAATCATCTGATTGTTATAGTCATATTTAAAGGAACATTACAAAATTGGTTTTGTTAGCAAAAAAGTTTCTGGCAGTGTAAGCACTTAATGTAATCCACCATATGCGTAAACTGACAAACCTGTAGAAAATCGAGATCGATCGGCCATCTGGGTCACAAATGAGAATAGTGAAAACCTGATTACAAAATTTTGCATTGCATCGATGCCAAAAAAACAATTAATAAAGCGCTCACTGAGCGATAAACTAAAAACGCGAAATTAGATAATTTATTTCTCACCAAATATGAAATTTCAGACAGAAATATTTCAAGGGATGTTTTCTACTATCATCATCATTAGACCGTGTAAGTTTTATGTAAATCTGTGATCTTCACGATTTGTTTTTCTTACCAATTCTGTAACGTTCCTTTAAACTAAATACATTCAAACTGGCCTGTGAAAAAAATTCGTTTCGCTATTCCTATTGGTGGAGAGCTTGTTATGGGGGTTTAAACCTTCGACAGTGTTTATAACCGGTTGTGAGCGGATACTCCGCGCTAGTCTTGGTGCAAGACGTGTCTTGTTACGGGCGATGCGGGCGCTGTTGGTGAGTTGGCCGCGCTGTGCACCAAGACTATACGCGCACGGACGGAACCGCAAACTGTCGGAAATAGGCGTCTCAGTCTTAACAATGCTACACACGGACGTCGTACATGTACATACAGAGCTCAAGCACGTCGGAAACGGATAAGTTTTACAGAGTTTATTACTTGATTACGCCTTTTAATAAAAAAGGCATTTATGAATGGGAATAAAAGAGTAGTGACTCGTTCTTTAACGGTCGTTTAAAACTTGCAGGGTCGTTGCCGTGTGATAAAGGCCCTCGCCTTCGGGCCTTTATCACACGGCAACGACACTGCCTGTTTTAAACGACCGTGAAAAAACACGTTGCTACCACTTTATTCCCTTATTTCAAAAGGTGTTGAGATAATGCAGAAAACCCGCAGCGGTTATGTTTATTTCTACGCAGGAAGGACAATCCGCTTTGGTATACACAATCTGAGAAAGGAATCTGACAAAAACGTTTCTTAGACTAAAACTTAGGGGGATAAAAACTTGTATTTTTGCCCATACCCATTTTCTCTTGAAGTGAAATTACTCTCAAAATGCTTTATCACTATACAAAGCGCTTGTGTACTTTCCAAGCAATTTTGTATTGCCATTAATTTTAAGAGTGATTACCAAACGTAATGCCTTCCCTAAGTGCAATATTGGGCGAGGACAAATCCAAGTGCCCTTTTTGATAAAATGTAAAATCACAAATATCCCCAAGTAAGCACAAATATAATCACTGACAGCATCAATCATGGCTCACTATTGAAATGGTATTATTTATCGAAACTGTGATCAACTCATGTGTAGACGTTATACTATACAGGTTTGGTTATTATCGAAAGCATAATACCCCCCCCCCCCACCCCGCCCAAAAACAAAACAAAAACAAAAACACCTGAAAGCTCAGTCATTTGTAATTTCTCATTGGCAATAGACTTCTGAAGAGGAGTATTTACGTGTATAATTGCATGATGATGTCAGGAATTAATTTATCTTCTTCTTCTTCTTATCATGACCACACCCTAGATATTGTGTTTCAGCAACTAGCAATATCTTTGTACTCGGCAAGGTCCTCAGTTTTGCACTCCTTCTCCAGTTGGGGGAATTCATCTTCAATAACCATGATGTAATAACAGTAATATCACTGTATAATTAAAGTGCACTTAATGGCATTTTCACTAATTGATTGAGAGATGTTTATATGACAACCAGATGAGGGGAATTAATGTTCTCTTGAAAAAAAAAAACGGGAACTGTAGATAGATAACAATTAATACATAAACCGTTGCATAAAAAACCCATTTGACCTGCCCTGGATGGATATTTAAATTTTGCCATAATGATGACAGTGATGACCAAGCGTTAGTGCACCGTTAGGATTTAACGGCTCCCAACGTGTAATTGTGAATAAGTTGACAGTGATTATCGTCATCACAAATCGAAGAGCTGTGCATGAATAATGATGTCCTGACTTTGTTTCACTGTTGTTTTTGTGGTCGTCGTCATTGTCAAATACCCGCGTACTTGATACCACTCGTGTCCGAATTTGTTTTCATGATACACGGCTCTTTATTGATAGAAGGCATGGACATGTTTGGTTATTGTCAAAGACCGGTATTCTCACTTGGTGTATCCCAACATGTATAAAATATTAATTTTGATTTTTACCCACACACCGATGTGTGTTAGCACTGTATACTCAGTACTTTCCCGAGTCATGTGAACAAATCAAAGGCATGTAACTCGGGTGGGATTCGAACCCACGACCCTTGCAATTCTAGAGCAGTGTCTTACCAACTAGACTACCGAGGTTGCCCGGTAGCTAGAGGCAGTTCGAATCCCATGTTTTGGTAGCGGGTACCGCAACGATAATAAGATATGTTAAACTTGCATCGGGGATAAAGAAAGACGAATCAGCTGAAGTTTTCTTTTATTGAGTGATTAACTCAAATTACTTTTTTCCCCCAAAACTACGTTAATTCAGAGTGAGCTGTTTCTCACAATGTTTTATACTATCAACAGCTCTCCACTGCCATTATATAAGTAAAATGTTATGCTATTATTATGTTAAGTAGTTTCCAGTAGTGTCCAGTGCCTTTAAACAATCACATGTTATTTGTAACCAAACGCAGATTGTGCGACCGTGAACCTTTTGATTAAATTCGCGGTGATGCAATATGGTATCTCCATGTTGGCCGGAGGCCGTGTTTCTCTATCTGAGAACTATACACCAGGCGTTCATTGTGTACGGCCTGGTGGTTGAGAAAAGATTCGTAAAAAACAATCTACACTTTCACCAATAGAGTGACGTCAAAGAAAGGGTTTAAGTTGCTTCATTTTTCAATTAAAAAACATGCAAGATTTGTCTTTTTGTTATTGTAGGTGAAATCTAAAACCGAATCCGCAGTTTGCATTACTCCTTTATTACCGAGATGTCTTCCGTTTTCATTTTTCTTCCCAAATTTGAATATCCCGTCCGGAGTTAACCATCCAATAACCACCCGGATATTATTATTGTTTTCATAATGTAGACAAATCACGAATCCATACTCGATTCTTTTCATTAACCTTTCTGTTTATTAATTTTATTCAATGCCATTTTGTGTCCATATTCATAGCCGTTTGTTTCTGATCATCGTATCATACAATCTCACGGTCCTGCGGTATAAATTTTCAAGTAAAACAAGAACCAGCAGATATTTTATTTCCACTTTCGTTCAGAAGGTACAAGCTTTGATATTGCACGAACGTCTTGTGAGTGTGACACAAATGCAATTGTAAGCGTAACCATGGGAACGAAGATCACGTATGGGGGGATATATATTTTTTATTATGCCCTGTATCAAAACGCTAAAATTGACAACCTTGGGACTCGCTCACTTTGACAGATTCATAAACAGCCTAGACTCTAGTCTACAAAAGGAGTCCTAAAACTATCGCCCTTTTGTTGGATCCAAATTCAACCAAGTTACACAAAAGGGTATCGTAAATAAGTTATGTAAAACGCAAACCATATCAAGGGTACATATATATATACAGGGCTAGATAGCTCAGTTGGAAGAGCACCAGCGTTAAACCGGAGGTCGGTGGTTCAAATCCCGCTCTCGTCAATTTTTCTTTGTTCAATCCAAAATCATTTAAAAATGTACCCAGTCAGTTTCCCTTGTGGTTTATTATTTGATATATATATATATTCCTTTCATTCTAAACATCCTTTGTCCTCGCCACTTCACTCCTATTGGTTCATAGCCCCCAATATTGTTTCTGAAATAGGAACTTTGATTGGCTGTTATTTTCCCGCTTCTTTCTGGATCCTTTCCTTAATCCCTTTCCCCCTCTCTTTTTCTATAAATGGATATGTATTTGTTTGTACTTGTCTTATGCCTCTGAAGAAGGTCCGGATTGGATCGAAAGCTAAGGCCATCTACCCTATTCATTATATATTGCACATCTTCAACCGGGATGTCATGCAAGTTTATATTAATTACACTTAGGAGCAACCTTTCTTAATTAGAAAATGATTAATTCATTCCCCTTTTTTTACATTTCAAATTTTTGATTTTACGTGAGGCCCATTTAATTACCTTGATCTTTAAAATGTAGAAGGAGTTCTTGGTTAAAGACGCTGGACACTATTGGTATTTGTCAAAGACCCTGAGTCTTCTCACTTAGTGTATCTTAACATATGCATCAAAAAACAAACTTGTGAAAATTTGAGCTCAATTGGTCGCCGAAGTTGCGAGATAATAGGGACTTTTCGTTTTCGACGACGGATGGTTCTGCGACGGTTGTTCAGCTAAACGTTGTCGTTTTCAGCACAACGAAGATTCATCCCAAGTACTGTCGTAGAAATTGAGGGACGACCGTCCTCAAAGCCGACGCATGCGCAGATTACGCCAAATGTCATCTTTACCGTCGCAGAACCATCCGTCGTCGAAAACGAAAAGTCCCTAATAATGAAAGAAAAAACACCATTGTCACACGAAGTTGTGTGCGTTTAGATGGTTGATTTGGAGACCTCAAATTCTAAATCTGAGGTCTTGAAATAAAATTCGTGGAAAAAATTACTTCTTTCTCAAAAAACTACGTCACTTCAGAGGGAGCCGTTTCTCACAATGTTTTATACTATCAACCTCTCCACATTACTCGTAACCAAGTAAGGTTTTATGCTAATGCTAAGTTATTACCAGTAGTGTCCACTGCCTTTAACAGACCGGAAATGTTATCATAATATACGCGTACATTGCGTTCGAAACCGATCGAATTTCTATTGATGTGCGGTTTGGGAATTATGCATTTCCTTACATATTATGTTATGATAAACGTTACATATTTATGCTATTCTAAACGCTCAGCGGATATTGTAAGTTTGGAGAGCTTGGGCTTTAGTTAAAGACATTGGACACTGTTGGTAATTGTCTAAGACCAGTCTTCTCACTTGGTGTATCTCAACATATCCATAAAATAACAAACCCGTGAAAATTTGAGCTCAATCGGTCATCGAAACTGCGAGATAATAATGAAAGAAAAAAACACCATTGTCTCACGAAGTTGTGTACTTTCAGATGCTTGATTTCAAATCGAATTCATTGAAAATTCCTTTTTTTCTCGAAAACTACGTCACTTCAGAGGGAGCCGTTTCTCACAATGTTTTATAATATCAACCTCTCCCCATTACTCGTCATCAAGGAAGGTTTTATTACAATAAATATTTTGATTAATTACCAATAGTGTCCACTGCCTTTAAACATGTTCTAAGTGTGTTTCTTAAATGAGATTTTTAATTAATGAACGTCACTTAAAGGCTGTTGTCTGCTTTTAGATGCCATCTACCTGATGTGTTTAACCCACGTTAATATCCACTCTCATTTTAGCAAACGGTCGCATAATTTGTAAAGACACTGCTCTAGAATTGCAATGTTCGTGAGTTCTAATCCAACCTTAGCAATACGCCTGTGATGTTTTTTTTTCACAGAACGCGGGAAAGTACCGAGTATACATTGCTGACACACATCGGTGTGTATGGGTAAAACCAAAATGAATATTCTTTGTCCCGATGCAAATTAAACATCTATTAGATCGCACAATTGTTTTCATGGTCTTTGTATAACTCGGCGAATAAAAATGCGGTCTGTTACATTTTGTCCTCAAAGAAAGTTTGCAGTTTGACTGATAATCCACCATTGCCGAATAAAGAAAACAACTGGAGAAAATAAATGGCAGTGAAGTCTGTCTGCTCGCGAATTATGTACGCTCAGTTTGTAGAGGTCATCGGACATTAAAACAACAATAACCATCAGGCTGGTTAAAGACATTGGTAATACTTATTGGCTGTGCGTTTATATAGGATCCCATTTGCAGATGGTTCGGATCCGTATTCACTATTCACATAATAATTATGTCTGGAAGCAGGTTACCAGTCAATGTTGTGTATTGCGTATATCGTTCAGTTACTGACTGGCTTCCTCCTCTATTAAGTTTAAGGACAATATTCTGACAGAACAATATTTTCAACAAAATTAGTGTAATTTCTATACTTGTGAACCAAATATTAATTGGTGGTGGGGATAGTTGTTTGTATCCCCAACAAAAGTAAGCAGGCAGTGGACCCATGTTTTGGTAATTACTCAAAATAATTATTAACATAAAACCTCACTTGTTGACGAGTAATAGGGTATAAAACATTGTGAGAAACGGTTCCCTCTTAAGTGACATAGTTTTCGAGGAGAAGTAATTTTCCACGAATTTGATTTTGTGACCTAAGGTTTAGAACTCTTGAGGTCTTGAAATCAACCATCTAAACGCACACAACTTCGTGTGACAAGGGTTTTTTTTTCTTTCATTATCTCGCAACTTCGACGACCAATTGAGCTCAAATTTTCAATAGTTTGCATACGTTGAGATACAGCAAGTGAGAAGACTGGTCTTTGACAATTATCAATATTGTCCAGCCGTCGATTCCACAAAGAGCTAGGACTCGTCTTATCTCGAGTTAGGACGAGTTACTAAAGGTTAATCTTAAGGTCACTATGCTACAGTGCAGGGTTGGGACTCGTCTTAAGTCATAAGATTAATCCTAAGTTAAGAAGAGTTTTGTGAAATCGACGGCAGTGTTTTCATAAGAGGCTTTGGTACCTTTTGTTGTTCAAGTTGTTGGCCATGACATGAATCCCCACTCACTGTGAATGAAGATGTATGTAATATAATTTATCTTGAGAAGTTTCAGCTTCCTCAGTCGCCAAGTTTTTGAGAAAGAAAACTGAAAATCACAGAGCAATTTTTTCAGGAGAGTCGCGTTGATACTGTATATTTTAGCAAACATACCAGTACTGCTATTATGCCAGTACTCGTAAATACGTTTTAAAAGACGAACATTATTTTCGTGACATCGTTTTACTCATTTCTCAAAAACTACAACACCCCAGCAAGTAATATTTTGAGGGAAGCTTTCTTAAATCTGTGGATGTTTGTTTGGTGTCTCTTACAAAAAAACACACAGACTCTAAAGGAAGGCGACGTGTGGAAATCTAGAAGAAGAAAAAAAAAACAGTTTGGCAATCGGTATATTGGCTAGGAGCCGGACAGTATTTGGGAGGATCACGTTCACATTGACTTTACCTTTGACATAGGCCTACGTAAACCCCACCCATCTACTGAACAACTTATACTATTCACTCAGGATATTGCCCTCAGGTGCAGCATAACGTTTTTTTCCAATCAGACAAAATTACAAATCAAAACAATTTCCACAAATTCAGGTAAACTGCGGTTGCATTGTAGTAATTGTAAGTATTTGACATTGTATAGCCGTTGACCTACGTCACAATGGGACGCGGTACCCGTTAGATAGTGTCCCCGTTATGCCTGGGTCCTAATTAAAACCCTATAGCGTGTAACTGAGATTATAATGTGAGAAGATTGAAGACATTATTGTAGTTCTTCTGTTTGTGCATATCTTTGATGTACAGTATCCCGTTTGAAAAATGACACAAAAACACCACTTTATGGGCAATATCGCCAAAATGCTTACACATCGATATCACTGTGTAGAAACTTGGCCCCCAGACTGTGGATACACCGTTAAAGCCATTGAACACTATTGGTAATAACCCAATAATAATTGTTAGTGTAAAAAATAACTTGGTAATGAGCAATGGAGAGCTGTTAATTGTATGCATATGTTGGGGTACGCCAAGTGAGATAACTGATCTTTGGCAATTACCAAAGGTGCCAAGGGCCTTTAAGATCAATGATCCACAGTCATCAGTCAAAACCATGTCTTGTAAATGTAACATAATCTTGAGATATTCTCAAACCGAACCCACATGTTAAATCTATCAATCAATGTATTCTTGTATTCATCCATGATGTCACATCTCTAGTGATTATCATGAACTAACTGCTAGGAGGTATGGATCTAGCTATTATACGCTGTCGCCAAAAGTAATGAATGCTAACTTTCACTTGGTTCCCTCAAGCTCTGGTTTGATCGAGCTGACACATGACACTATTGGTAATTGGCGAAGACTTGCCTTTACAGTTGGTGTATCTCAACATATGCCCAAAATAACAAACCTGTGAAAATTTGAGCTCAATCGGTCATCGAAGTTGCGAGATAATAATGAAAGAAAAACGCCCTTGCCACACGAAGTTGTATGCTTTCAGATGCTTGATTTTGAGACCTCGATTTTGTTTTATCACAATGTTTTATACTATCAACCTCTCCCCATTTACTCGTAATCAAGAAAGGTTTTATGGTAATAATTATTTTGAGTAATTACCAATAGTGTCCACTGCCTTTAAAGGAACACGTTGCCTTGGATCGGACGAGTTGGTCTACAAAAAGCGTTTGTAACCGTTTGTTATAAAATGCATATGGTTGGAAAGATGTTTTAAACGTAGAATACAATGATCCACACACATTTGCCTCGAAATTGCGTGGTTTTCCTTTTACTTTGCGAACTAACACGGTCGGCCATTTATGGGAGTCAAAAATTTGACTCCCATAAATGGCTGACCGTGTTAGTCGACGAGGTAGAAGGAAAACCGTGCAGTTTTGAGGCATGTTTGTGTGGATCATTGTATTCTACTTTTAAAACATCTTTCTACTCATATGCATTTTATAACAAACGGTTACAAACGCTTTTCAAAGACCAACTCGACCAATCCAAGGCAACGTGTTCCTTTAATATGAATAGTGGACAAACTGCAGCCCTTTTCAAGAGCCATTTTGATGAAGAATGTATACATTAAGATCATCGTGGAAGGTATAGTGTAATGAAACGGGAACAAATAATGCATTCCTTTAGACAAGCAACCCAGAAAATAGCAAGCCTTAAAAGTGTCTGCTGTAAGCCTGATTTGAATGTAAGATTACATGCGAGGTCTTTGCTTTAAACAAAATACACACACCACTCTCGCTATGTTTGTGCGTACGAGCCGTACACAGTGATTCTCACATTCAACATGGCTTCGACATTTTGTATGCACAAGTGATAACTACATGTTTTTTGTATTGGTCTTTCCTTCGGGCTTTTCATCCAGATGAAGGTTGATGAATTATTCTGCAAAACATTGTCTCTGTCTACGGGCTCCGAAACAGGCCAACATAATCAGTCTTTTAGTAGATATAATTACAGATGGCAAAATGTTCTTATTTGTTGTACGCATGTTTACTCTGTTACCACTCTGCAAAAGCAAAATATTGGGCAAAAAAGGAATGCAATTATATCCCCTACCACTTGCATCTATACTATTCGTGTTCACAACAAGCTAGCTGATTGACATTATCCTTAAAATTGGGTGGTTTTACCAAAGCAAATGTTGATCAATTGACCTACTTTATAGAGCTGTTAAGCAGAAAATATTGCTTGACACATTTCTGCTAAGCGTAAATTAGCAGTAACCAGCCGCAAATGGTGCATGAGAGATAGTATTCTTGCTGGTAACGTTATGTTGGTAAGCAAATTGTTTTGTGCTTACACTTTGTTCTCAAGCAGCTCTAAAGGTCCAGGTATTTATTTTTTTGTTTTTAGAGCTTAACGTTGATTTTCTGAATTCTCTCACCGGCATGAAGATGCTTCTCGAGAGGAAAGTGTTGTGTTTTCAGTGGAATGATTTACACGCCTAAAAGGGCGCGCAGAAATGACAACACCTTAGAAAATGTCGGTATTTTCACTTAGTGATTTCACACTTCAACGGCACTGGACACCCTTTACAATGGTAAAACACCAGTATTCACACTTTGTGTATCCCTGCCTACAGAAACAAATATGTGACCATTTTTGAAAGAAACAATAACGAGAACATTTTGAAAAAATGTTTATCGATGTTGCAAAAGAATAATGAAAGAAACAACACCTTTGTTGCACACATTTCGTGCTTTAAAATGCCCAATAAAAGGCTACAGACCTGAAGTCGTAACGTAAAGTGGTAACCATGTTTCTTTACCACCGCTATGTTCGAGGAAGACCTAGTGTTTTTCTTGGCACATGCATCTCTGCATCTGTAATTAAATTCTCACTCGATCGATTCGAACTCATGAAATTCAATCTTAAAGTCATTACTTCGTACTCGTAATTAGAGAATATTAGTTATTGTTGTTGACCAAACCTTCAAACACATTAAAAGGCACTTGACGCTATCAATTGGTAATTGCGCAAAATAATATTTAGCATAACAACTTACGTGGTAACGAGCAACGGAGAGATTTTGATAGTATTAAACATTTTGAGAAATGGCTCTCTTTGAGAAATCGGTAATTTCTCACTCCATAATAAAATACTTCAGATGAAGCCCTTTATTATACATTTGAAAGCAAACGAACTAATGGAACAATGGTGTTGTTTCTTTCATTATATTCTCTTGCAAATTCCGATGACCAATTGAGCTCAAGTTTCCACAGATCTGTTATTTCATGCATAATATGCTGGGACGCACCAATTGAGAATACTGGTCTTAGACAATACTACAAAACGTGTCCAGTGCATTTAAGGTGGCATTCATTGTTTATTGTTAGTATTTGTTTTATTGTTACTTTTCAAAATGTCACCTGACAGTTCCCCCCATTTATTTTATAGACACGCTCACAATTGTTTTTGTTTTACAAATTAGTTCTCTCCAGAGATTGGTATGACGTTGGCGCCCTGCTGTTACCATGGCAATGAATTGCTTGATAAACGTCAAATTTATGATTTCAGGCAGCAAGGTTGTCAAAATTGTGCTTAATATGACAGGAAAATATATAGGTTCACAATTTAAAAGGTTTTTAAAGTGTTGACAAGCGGTTGTGAATTTATTTTAATCAATTCAATTCAATGTAGCATTTATTTCAATGCTCATTTTTTATAGGATATGAGGTATCAAGGGAACTCAGCAAACTCCCACAAGGGATATAAACACCAAGCTGGCAACAGCCAATTTCTCCCTCACAAACATTGGTTTAACGTCTATGATTATGAATTACACGGTTTAACGTCTATGATGATGAATTACACAAATCAAGAAACTGTGATTCAGTAACTAGACGACATTATTTGTTCTATCATTGTGAAATCAGCGGTTAGCTGGGGGATTCGAACCCACAACCTTGTGATTGCAAGTCCTGCAGTTTAACCACTTGACCACGGTGATGTGTGAGTATCTACTTGCCAGGTCGAGTTTTATTCTAAGAAAACTGTCTTTCTTATACTCAAAACAAGAAAGGGCAGAATCATTTGGACTAAAATATAGTAAAACAATTCAAGCAAAGATGACCAATAATAATTATACTGATAATAATTTAAAATCTGAGTTAGGAGTTTGTTAAAGAAAAAAAAACGACAAGAGAACAGGTTGAATTCACTTTGTAATGAGCTTATTAAACAGATAATGTTAAGAAATAATTACTTGACAGCATGAAACACTTGCCAGATGCCTGCTTCCTTTACTTTGTTTCCCATGTTTATAAAACACAGCAGATTTTTACTGACTCGCATAACTTGATGTCACAACTCAGTCAGCTTGATTGACTTCAGTTGTTGTTCTTGTTGATCAAAATGTATTTACTCTTGTGGCCTTGCACTTGTTTTCGAGTTTTTCAAATCTACGGTTTCACATGTGTTTTACGTCTCAAGTTGAACATCGTTCACATGGTTTAAGTGGATCGAGCAATAATCGAGTCAAGTTTCCTGTCACGAAAACAAAATTGCTGCATTTTACAAATGATTAATATACTGATATTAAAGGCAGTGGACACTATTTGTAATTGTCAAAGACTAGCCTTCACAGTTGCTGTATCTCAACATATGCATAAAATAACTAACCTGTGAAAAATTGTGCTCAATCGGTCACCGAAGTTGCGAGAGAAAAATGAAAGAAAAAAACAACCTTGTCACACGAAGTGGTGTGCATTTAGATGGTTGATTTCGAGACCTCAAGTTCTGAATCTGAGGTCTCGAAATCAAATTCGTGGAAAATTACTTCTTTCTCAAAAACTATGGCACTTCAGAGGGAGCCGTTTCTCACAATGTTTTATACCATCAACCTCTCCCCATTACTCATCACCAAGTAAGATTTTACGGTAATAATTATTTTGAGTAGTTACCAATAGTGTCCACTGCATTCAAGGACTGATGATGGATGCCTTAATGCTATATACAAAAAGTACAACAGTGAATGTTTGATCAGTGTTCAAGTCATGTTCGTGTGGTTCGATGACTTGAAATTGTCGCCCTCGTTTCCCACCGAAGTCATTTTTTTTTTATACTAAATCTGTCTTGTACCGGAAGGAGGTCGACTGTTTCCCTCCATGTCTTCCCTTTGAATTGTTCGCTGCCCCGTCATCCATGCAGCAATTGTTTGTTAAACTAACGTCTTACAAGAAACACTGCGATTTCTTCCTGATGCCATGGTCACAAGAAGCCAAGGTGAAACATCTTATTCCAATAGAGGAGCCTTGCATTCAAATGTGTCTCCAAGGAGGAACAAACAACTATTATCTTAAAGAGAAAACTTGGCACTGTGCACACAGACTCGTCTATTTTAGGGGTCAGCCTTAAAGACACTAGACACCTTTGGTAAATGTCAAAGACCAGTCTTCCCACTAAGTGTATCTCAACATATGCACAACATAACAAACCCGTGAAAATTTGAACTCAATTGGTCGTCGAAGTTGCAAGATAACAATGGAAGAAAAACACACGTAGTTGTGTGCTTTCAGATGCTTGATTTCGGGACCTCAACATCTGTTTCTCAGCTCTCGAAATCAAATTCAAATATTTTAGTGGAAAATTACTTTTTCTCGAAAACTACGTCACTTCAGAAGGGCCGTTTCTCGCAATGTTACCAACTAAGTTTTTATGTAACAATTATTTTGAGTATTGCCATTAGTGTCCAGTGCCTTTAAACCAACTTCTTTGGGGATTTGCTTATGGTCGGTGATAATGGTGCACGTGACTCGGTACTGACGTGTTAATGTTTTCAATCTAGTTCTGAAGTGAACATAAACAAAATTTGAATGCGGAAGGTTCAAAGGTCGATCATATTGTACGTTGCATTGATTGGAGAGGGTATAATAGTGCCAATTTAAGCGTTGTTCATTATCTTGATTCAAAGGGGGTAAGCCAAAATGCCTACCAGTTGTAGACGATTTGACGTCATTATTAATCGTGTACCTTCAAGTCAAGAAAATTAAGTGACCAGCAATAGAGGTATCTTCGGGAGGCATTTTTCAAGATGGGGAAAAAACCAAACCATAAATCAATAAGTACATTAAGTTATACATAATAAACACGAAGTAAATTAAACACAAAAACTCAAACAAACAGATAACTAAACATACATGGTCTTGCGAGATTCCATTGTTGTTGTTTTTATTCCGTTTTCAAAAAATATTCCTCTTCGGAATATAGAAATACTGTGTGGACTAAATATGTTCCATTGTGTATATGGGGACCCACAATAAGCGTATCACAAGAAACACCTAAAACACCCCAACACCCCGGAAAAAAAAACCGAAATTAGAAAAACAAATAAAAAAACAAACACCTCAACAAATATCCCCCACGTCCCAGTAATCAAAATAATACTGCAACCCGATAACAAAACAACACACAGACGAACAAACACCCCAACAAACAACATAGCAATAACCGTAGACATCTTACAGGCCTAAGTCAGCTCACATCTTTAGCTGTAGCAGCGGTACACTGCATACATTGTCGTTGTCTATTGCGATACATTAAAAATGCACAATAATGATACAAACTGCTCGTCGACCTTTAATTTAATAATACAAAATGGTTCTTTTGCAGGATTGATTCGCCTACGAATTACTAAAAGTTGTCATGGTGATCATAAATGACGCCCTCTGCTGCCATACAACGAGATAAAGTGGTACGTCATCACCGTAGACTGGTGCCCTGTCATTTATCCGCAAGGATAAAGACTTGCTTTTTGGCACCAGTGATATCATTGGATACATTGATGTCATTGGATAAACGTGCAGTGACGTATACATATCTGTGTTTTGATTGGTCAAGGTGATGTGGGTGCAGCTGACAAACATCACCTCGTACCAATCAAACCATAGATAATTATGGAAAGCTTACTTTCGGTCCGTCCTTCGCTCGGCCCCAGCGGCCAGTCTATCCAGCCCTCGATTTCACGAAACTCATCGCAAGTAGCGACGCATCGTAGGGTTTGCGATGCGTCGCAGACCTAAGACACGTCGCGGCTGCGACGAGTTCCACAATCCATTTCACCAAACACGTCGTAAGCGCGACGAGTCGCAATACAAACTATTTTCACTCTTAATAAAAACAACCCTTTGGACGAGGATGAACTGCTAAAGTTCTGCGGATGTTTTATGTTGTGTACAACTTGGTCATGAAACAGTCGTGTATTATAGTTCACTCAACCGTTTCGGACTAGTGTTTAGGTTTTTTGTTTTGTTGTGGTTTATAATTATTTATTTGTTTAGTTGTTTTAGTTTGTGTGTGTTCGTTTGTTATGCGTGTGTTTGTTTTCTTTTCCTTTACCCGGCCCTTTTTTTTTGGGGGGGGGGAGGGTAAATTTCCATTTGTTGTCTAGTGTCTTCCCGATTGGTTCACGGAAGTTACGTGTGGTAATTGTTATGTCCTTTCATACCCTATGGGTAGTCGTAACTTACGACGTGTTCTTCCTCGTTGTCGAGGAACTTGCGACGTATCCGACGCATCGTAACTTTGATGAAATCGAGTTATACGCATCGCAACTTACGACGTGTAACCGGTCGCAACTTGCATCGCAGCGCTTCGTGAAATCGGGGGCAGGACCGCTGGGATGGGCTAATCGCTTGCACAGATTCTTGTTCAGGAAGTACGTCACGTATGTAGTGCATAGAAATAATATGGTGCAGTGCGAGTGTGATGCATGATGGGACTGCGCATAGAGAAAAGACAACCTGCATGTTGTGTACATACACTGTGTATTAAATGAACAGTGCACTTGCACGTAATGTTATTATACGTAGAATTTGACTGCGTATATCCATGCATGTGAAACGAATGTAGGTGAAATGTGATTATGGACGGGGATTGACCTAGGTTGGAGGCCACTCTCTGGCGTTATTCACACTTCTCGAAGTGTGGCGTCAGATGTTCAGGCTACTATAATCACCGTTGCCCAAACATTCTGCGAAACACCCTCAATTGACACCATCCATTAACGTTTATGAACTGTTTTTTTCTTCTGTAGGTGTCGCACTGTTGCAAGACAAGGACAATAATATTGTGGACGACAAAAAGGAATCATCCGATTGAGACAACCTTTAGCTCCGAAGTATTAATTATCGAAAATCGGCTATGAATTGAATGTATCACTAATAAAGATCATCAAAAACGTGTACAAAGGGGATACTGGAGCAATGAGGAGCAGGGCGCCACCAAGCGTCTGTGACAGACTCATTCCACTCCAGTAATGACCGCGAAAACGAGTATAATGAACCAATAACCTAAACTTTTGAACCAATCACAACTGCATGTGTGGTCCTGAGTGACCAATCACGGACACTCATGGGTGCTGGGCTATGCGGACCCCGCGGAAAGAACACAGTTCAGTACGTCAACCTAGGGAGTACATGCAGTAGTGTTACGGCAAAGGCATCTACGAAGGACGGTACCACAGGGGAACTTGAACGCAATAAGAAGGCTGGCAAGACCAGTAGTGGGACAGAGCCAGTAGCCATGTCTCACCAACGTAAGAGCCCGAGTAAGAAACATATGCTGAGTAAGCAGCAGCCAGTCGGCTCTCGTGACTACTCAATGAGTGGTAGAAACTACTCAACGAGTAGTGAACCTAATGGGAAGAGGCATGTCTCATCGGAAAATGAGGGTAAGTAAAACAAAATGTAATAATTTTTGAGTAACACGACAGTAAAGTTAGTTTGTTATAGTATTGATCATTAGACATTCACGTCTGTACAAACCCAGTTGAATGTCCAATGTCTAATACAAACCAACTTTATACGGTCATGAAATTGCAACTTTTTCATAAGTCTTGGTCAAAAAGGTTGTTTTCAGCTGGGTGATTTTCATTTGCTCGCAAGCCCTACAAGATCGTTCGGAACCTCTAAACATGCAACCAACGTTCTGCTTTGATTCATTTGGAAAACCTTATTCGCCGTGTGGTGTAGAAAAGTTACTCGGAATATGATAAACAAAACTCAAAACTAGATTCGAGCAACAACTATAGACAATCGATTTGTGTTATAACAATAATGATTCTCGAGTAACGCTGAAAATGTCGTTCGTGATTTCAATCTAGCGCCCTCTGTATCAACTCGAATGTTAACGTCAAGTAACTGGCCGTATGGTTATAGCGCCCGCTCTCACCTCGACTTGAAGTTCACCTTTCAATGAACATGTGTAATTCATCAATTAAAATGTTTATGGGAAATACATTAAATATCTTAGGTTGTTAAAATGTATAATGATATTGAGAAATGTTTCAAAGAGGTATCTTTAATAAAAATATGAATACAAAAACAAACAAAAACTGTAAAGAGAAAAAGATATAAAACAAGATATAAAACACAATAGCATGTAAAGTTGAGGTATCTCGTTTACAACTTACCTTTTCGTTACAGGAATGTTGTCGTAAGAGGACAGCAAAACAAAGAAACACAAAGCAGAA
This sequence comes from Asterias rubens, assembly GCF_902459465.1. Taxonomy (NCBI): domain Eukaryota; kingdom Metazoa; phylum Echinodermata; class Asteroidea; order Forcipulatida; family Asteriidae; genus Asterias; species Asterias rubens. The sequence continues at coordinate 2,997,758 of NC_047067.1, forward strand.
CATGAGATTCACTACTTCCGAATGTATCTTTTATAAGCAAAACCTCGTATAACCTGCTCCTTTTAACGAGGATTAACTGTACACTGTAAAGATGCCTTCATAATACTAAAAACATCAACTCAAAAACATTGTGCAACATGCATCAATACTTTTATTATTATTCTACCGTTCCCGTAATCACACGAAGTGCCTATGAACCACCTATCGTGCAACTTTGTGGACATTTGCAAAGCGCTGTTCGTTGATAATGTTTGGGTTTGCAATTAACTGTTGGCATAGGCCTCTACTCTCTGATAATTTGGAAAACGTTTCATTGATGTGATCGTTGTCACGTCACTATAGTCTCAAGACGTGATGTGTCACGCCCACTGGTTACGGCAAGTTGGTTACTCGTTATAATCAAACGTGCAAACTTTATTTACTGTTGTTAATTAGTGTCATGAGTGTTAATGAATGTGCATGCAGTGATGTAATGACCTTCTGAAGTGTGTGCTACGATGTGATATTAATTTGCTTCATGGCCCCAAATATAAATTGTTTAATCATTCTCAAAACATTTTGTATAGTAGATAGTGTTATAGTGGTGTAATTATTATCACGTCATTTTAAAGTAACAAGTTTATAATGAATGTAGGCCTACTGATAATGGCTGTCTACAGCCCATGAAATGTTTCAATCATCTTCCATTGGTATGGAATGATTTTTAAAAAATAAAGAAGGTGATGTTTAGGTTCATTACAACGTGTACATAACTCGAAAGACTGGACTCCCAATTCACATTCGGTGTCAAATCTGGCTTTCGATTTGTTAAAGGACGAGGGAACATATGATTTCACAGACGTCTGAAGTTAAACATTTTGGAAAGAAAATACTATATAGTGGATGTGACAAAGTGGAGTGGTAGAAGTGTAGGAGAGCTGAGAAGAGCAGCGATTGAAGGAGAACAGGTGATGGCGGCAACTCCAAGAGTGCGCCCCCAAAAATAGTTAATGGCCTGATGTTTTGACCTTACCAGAGTCTTTCACGTGGGCTTAATTTAATGGTGGATGTAGCAAGTTGGGGAGGTAGTGCTTTCTGATCCACCAACCAGGCTTCTGGTAGATGATACCCAGGCCTATATCCGTGTTTCAGCCCAGGAGAAGGTAGCAATGGCCCCGCCGGGAAACAATAAATTCTAGCCACACACTGAAGTGGCGTTCTGGCGACTTGCATATAAGGAATATCAACACAAAAACACCAGTTGGAGCTGATAATATAACTTTGTTTTCATAGACCCCAACAAGATATGACAAACTCTGAAACTACATGTTGTTTGAGTCATGAGAAAAATGAGGAGAACAGATTCACGAGGAGACGTTTTAGAAGTAAATTAATGCCTTAGGGTGTCCGGCATTAATACCAAAATATACCTCATCACCCTCTCCTTCTGGATATCGATAGTCAGAATCTGACAAAACATACGTGAGCTCAATTGCTAATGTTCCTCGATGTGCTATCCACATCCACACGCTGATCCATAAATAGTTGTACACCAAAAGTTTGGGATTACAGGATGTATTAAAATCTCGAATTTATGCTGTACTCGTGAGAAATGTCCTCAGCGGGGGAGAAATCGATGACGAAAAACATGTGATGAATTCAATCTGGGGTAAATAGAGGGGACGTGTGGGGAACTTGCACCAAAACCGAAAAGTCTTTAAAGTTCAGCCCAGGACGTGGGAACGTAAATAGAGAAGTGGACCAAACATGAAATTGATCTAGTTGTTGGATTTCTTTGTTCGAATTCTCTAGTTTATTCAACTGTGTTCCGGAATATATGCCGTTCCTCACTACACTTCTTACCACTGTTGTCACTTTGAAGTTAACCAGCGATTCCCTTTCTTGTCAATCTATTATAACGCACTATGGTTTTCGGTGGTTCTCCCCCCTTCGACCCGAAAAATCCTTTTGCTTCGTGTTGTACTTTTTTAAATGGTCTGTTTACGTTTGGTAATGACTCTAAAAATGAATGACAAAACAAACTTAATCGGTAAGTTTTGATTAGTATTAATGCATTTTGAGAAACTCGTCACTTCGAAGTAGGCCTACTGCGTTATGGAAAAATTATATCACTTTGCCTCCCCCAAAATTTGAATATGAATAAACTTGCTCCTCATATTGTGCATTCCAATTACGGATTAGTATTCCGGTGTGTACAAAACCGCTACAGATTTTCGGCAATATCTCAAAAACACTATACCAGCTTTGAATTGTATTTTTGTTGTCGCAGGTTAGTTTGTGGGTGTAAACAGTAAAGAATGTTTACAGGATTGAAAAAAAAAAATAGGTTCAAATTAGCAAACGTAGGCATATACAATCCTTTATCGTGTAATGTTAATGTGGAAGATTGGGTTGTAAAACGACTTCGTTATTTTGGCCACTGTTCAACCAAAGTTCTTTCGCCGAGCACCTAATTGCATTCGAGGATCTCCCTTCAATGCGAGAGCAATAATTCCTTGATGTCTAAATCTAGTTTTACGCTAGGTTTTTACAGAGTTTCCTGCACTTTCCCCTACACATATTGTGTTGCAAATGTATCAGATTTCATTTGGGTGGAGATCTAATAGCCATTAGGCGTACAGCACCTGCAAATACTAAAGAGTTATGATCCTAGAAAGATGTCTTATTACGCTATACATAAAAAGGGCACCCACCATATTGTCAGAAAGACCTAGAGGAGACGTATGATCTATGATAACAGTCGTGTGGCAGTTTATATGCCGGAACCTTTGCCCCAGATTTTTCAAATTTTCTGTGCTAAGCAAAAATTGAGTGGGGCCCCAGTGACAATTATGTGAAGTTAATGTAATTTTGGCTGGTAACCTGTTACTGGCAAGCAATACTTTTCTGTGCTTAGCATGTTTGTTTTGTGTGATTACAGGCCAAGGTGTGTATAGTAGATTGGGTGAAAGTCACTGAACATTCAGTGATGTCGTTGTTGTGTTGATGATTCTACTGTTTCATGATTGGAACTAGAATGGTTTATACTTATTTTCGACTCTTGTGTGTAACAATTTAACGTGTGATTTTGAAACAGTCGTTTAACCAATAAAGTGATAAGTTATTGTCAGATAGAATTACTTCCGAGTCAACATAATTATCTTTTTCATTACAGGGATGCTTAGAACAGCATCAATTCACGAGAATTCCCAAATACATGCGCCTTTGTAATAAGATGATTGTTAGACGGCTGTTTCAATAGCAGTTCGTAGAAAGAAGGCCTCTTTTTTATAATAGCATTATGGAAGTGTCGTGGCCGAGCGGTTAAGAGCACCGAATTCAAACTCTGGTGTTTCTGATCAGCAGAGTGTGGGTTCGAATCCCCAGCCGTGACACTGTGTCCTTGAGCAAGACACTTAACCATTGTTTCGTCCTTCGGATGGGACGTAAAGCATTTGGTCCCATGTGTTGTGTAACGCATGTAAAAGAAACCAGTGCACTTATCGTAAAGAGAAGGGGTTCGCCCCGGTGTTCCTGGTTGTGGCTGCTTAATGCGCCGTAGCACCTTGTAAACCCTTATAAGGTGCTAAATAATTGGGTCTCAGAATTCATCACTGCAATAACCTATCTTTCTGAAAGTTTGTATATACTCAGCGCCTTGAGTACCTTGTTTGGTAGATACGTGCGCTATATAAGACTTCGATATTATTATATTATTGTCTATTTAGTTCTGATCGATTTACTGGAGGTTGTTCTGATATGAGACAGTCTATCTTAACCATGTAGAGTTGATGCATAGTTGCTGTGTGGTCTAGTCTTAGTCCAAGGTGACGTTGTATTGTTTGTTTTGCCGGCAGAGGGCGGTATTTGTGCAATTTCACGAATCCAACTGTTGTGACTAGGACACTTGTTCGTAATTCTTTTGTAACTTTCTCATGACACGTGAAATAACTTTTAAGACTATGACTTGGCTGTACACTTGTCTAATGGTGGGGTTGGTTGGGGTGTTGTTTTTGATGGGGGTGTGGAGGGGGGGGAGTTATTTTTGCCGTAATTTGAGTTACCGATGTTAAAGGAACACGTTGCCTTGGATCGGTCGAGTTGGTCTTTGAAAAGCGTTTGTAACCGTTTGTTATAAGATCCATGTGATTAGAAAGATATTTTGAAAGTAGAATATAATGATCCATACAAGTATTACTCGAAATTGCGTGGTTTTCCTTTTACCTCGGGAGTTATGGGAGTAAAATTGTTGACTCCCATAAATGGCCGACCGTGTTAGTTCGCAAAGTAAAAGGAAAACCACGCAATTTCGAGCAAATTTGTGTGGATCATTGAATTCTACTTTTAAATCATATTTCTAACCATACGCGTTTTAAAACAAACTGTTTCAAACACTTTTCAAAAACCAACTCAACCGATCCAAGGCAACGTGTTCCTTTAAAAATAAGGAAGTTGGCATCTAACTATAATGAGCCGAATCGCTTAAATCGATCGAGCCACAATATATGTTCAATCAGTTTCTTTTATTTTACCCGCGAATTTATGGTTATGCTGAATTTATAACTCTTATGTTTCATAACTTAGCAAACCCTTTACACAGTTCAGCAACTCAGCAGTCAAGCTTTTTCCTGACGACATTCAGAGTACACGGATCAAAACGTCGAGTTATAGGCTGTTCCTTAGCTGCTGGTTCTTCCAGAAATAAGCAAAACATCATCAGCTCTGTGAGTGAGTTGTATCTCTGCAAAGCTCAATTGAATGGACCCAACATTTTCCTCATCATTGTTGCTTCAACAATTATCTTAGGTTGTTACAGGCAAGGCCAAATTTACCCAGTTCCTGGATTCGGCCAAGACCGTAGTAGTATTAAAACCAAATGAAAAGTTTTCTCGGCAAGCTTGAAATAATTGTATAAAACAAATATATTTAAAAGAAAATAAGGAGATGGGTAATAATAATACTGCATATTTTTGGTACTCCTCACTGATGATATTAGTACCAAGAAAACTTAATAATAGAAAGTGAAATAATTCCTTCAACACAACGAAACTCTCCCCAAACGTCCTATGATATGGTCATCATAGTGTTCCATGTATTTCCTTTTGAAGATAATTGTAGGAGGCCGCTGCATATTGGACAAACATTGAAGAAAGGAATTTACCGGTGATAAGACGTTTGCAGACCGGCTTTAATTTGGTACCTCGCCGGAGAACAAACACAAGATATTTGCTGACGGTATATTGGAGTTGTCTTCTAAGGATACTCATCTATGTTTGTCCGAGAGAAAGGTTTTTATGACTCTTTTGACGCGCCGTTAATTTACCCTGAACACGCAGCTGATTGGCAAGGGTAAATATTAGTGCAGATCCACCGTGTCTTATCCCCTGGTATTGTTTCAGCTTTTGAACCTGGGTTATGGACACAAGCGAGTTGGGAAAACGGAGATACCCGGGACTACCGTCAGGGACCGACAACTAGCGTCAGGACGGAAAAGGAGACCTATTGAACTCATGATTGAGTTATTCTGTACCTCATATTCAGATCGTTATTTTCTGGTCAAGAGTAGGGACAGACGACCGTCTGATGTCTGTTTGAATTGGGTCAGCATGACTCGACATATGGGTCAGCATGACTCGACATATTCCGCTGACCTAGGAAGAGTCAATGGAAGCCTGGAATGGGGTAAATTTACCCAAAATTTGACGAGTGGCTGAGACCAGACGTGGAGACGGATTTCACTTTTGTAGATGTTCTTTGCTCATCCTGTTTATTCTGATTTGTATTATCATCAAGAGTCTGCTCCTAAGATTTCAATGTCGCTGTTGAATTGGTCCAAAGTTCGTTGAACGATCAGCTCTCTGACTGCAAGAAACCTCCATCCTGCAAACACAGCCGTCGTTGTTTTTTTGGGGGAGTTTCCAACTGAATACCTCCAACTTATATTGTGGAAGTAGTTTTCGGTTTGCTGGACCTCTGGAACCACAATTCCATCTTCAAACCTCACCATCGCGACATTAGACAGGTCCCTGCTGTCAGATCCAGTGATTCCATCGGGTACAATGATACGTGCAATGACATGAGCTTGCCATAGATGTCCAAACAGTACACTGCTGCCACGTCCGCAATAGAATTTGACAGCATATCTCTATGTGGAATGAGTGAGGTCAAAGGTGAAAATACACGTCAGTTTGCCTGGCGTTATTCACGAGCATCGAAGTGTGGCTTCAGATGTTCAGACTATCGTTACATATACGTGTCCATATATTGAAGGCTTAGAGGCTTCTTCCTATATTACTGCAATTTATTAAAAGATGTAGGTGTCAAGTGTTCTGCTTACTTTTATCCAATGATTACAAACGCGTCCGTAATAGAACTGAATAAACGAAAATGACGAATTAAATGGTTGACGTCGTGTAGCTCAAAATGACAAAACAAGAGACGTTATTTTCAATTCACTGTTAATTTTATTTCTGCTACGCACACTGGTTGAATTCAACGCATCTCAGGCATGTACTGTCTGTACGTAAATGAAGCTGCATCCAATTCCGGTACATTAGGCGCTTGAAGCACTTAATCATCATTAGCACCACCATAAGCCCTCTGCAAAACGCCGACGGCTGTTTTATGATTAAATGATCACCATCGACGCAAACAAGTTGCATGTATTACAGATGGCCCTTTCGATGTACCACGATATGAATGGGAAAATGTACTAATTCGGAGAAACAGAAAGAAGATTACCAATAGCACGCCCTCAAGCGATTCTAGAGAGAACTCGTAGTCGTGCAACTAGAACATTGTAATCGTATTGTGACACATGGCATCTTTCTTCATCTTAACTTCAGTATTGCATCCGTAGGCATCTTTGGTCTATTTTGCTCCCCACAAAGATAGATATTCGCGTAAACTATTTGTTGCGTTTGTCTTTCTTTCTGCATAATGTTTCTTCCTAAGCTTCTATTGATAACTGCAAGATTTGTCATCTCGCTACAAGAACTATATATTTGATTGTATTTGCCAACTGTGTTTGGCTTTTGTAACGGTTCTCGTCATAGCACCATCGAGGAAGATGACATGATTTTAACCAAAATACTAATTGTATAAAATGTACCGAATTTCATGAACGATCGGTTGTTGGGTCGTAGGCATTTACTCTACTAACTATATATTGCTTTCATTGCTTAATAGTTTTTTTTTGTAGAGTAGCGCCATGAGCGCCGCTTGCGGCGGATACTGGCGCTTATTTAGTGTCCATTATTATTGTTATTGTTATTATTATATAACCGTTAGATTGTTTTAATCATTGTATGCAGTTGCATACAATAAATTTAACATGTGAAATTTTGGATGGTCGCGTTTTTAAGATTATCACCACAACTCAGAAGCGAATTTGTCCACACACGAAGAATAATCCCCACAGCAATACATTCCCTATAGGAATACATGAGAAACGTTACCGAGGTAACGCTTCTTATATTCAATTTGTTGAGGATAAAAGGTGATACCTTTTTTCCATAACCGCAGTACTTCGACGTGAGAAGTCTAACAAAATGCACTCTATTACCCAAATCATTGTACTTCTGACAAGTTAGTTTTATGATCACCATTCTAATTTTCACATTCATTAGCAAACGTATACAGACCCTTTAAGAAAACCTCTTCTCCAGTAGATATTTGGTCTCACGGTTTGTTTTTGTTTATGTTAGACCGTCTCGCATGATGGACCATAGTTCACACTCGTCGCGGTAATGTTGCTCCGCTAAATTCCATTCCTCCACGCTTCATCAGCTGTATATGCCTTTCCCTAAGCCTTTTGATACTGTCAAAAGCAAATAAGCTGAAGGCCTAAAGTAGTTAACGGAGTGAGTCAACCGTTTCTTCCCGTATGATAACTCTCCATCAAGGGTGTGTAGATGCATGGAGGGGAAGATGAAAAGAGACTGCACTTTTTTATCACTCTGGAAGTTTATTTTACGTAGTTGACCTGGAATCACAGACGCAAAGAGCAGTGTGTTACGTTCACTGAAGATGAACTCAGAGTTGCAGCCACAGACGGCTGTTTCCAAAAGAAAACAAAAAGCTTTATTTTTGTATAGGATTTGAGACGTTACATGGTGAGGTATCAATGTTGGTTTGCGGTAACACCATGTTTTTATCTTCTTGCTAGGTAGATTATGTTTTTTTTTTTTATTACTACGGAGTCGATTTTTCGGAATTCGGTGACTCTTTTGTGAATACATCACATAATGAAGACATACTTGAATGTATTCCACCATTCGGTGTGCCGCAATGTTTGCTCCACACATCGTGCCCTTCTCTTCAATATTCAAACTTAACACGTGTCGGTTTCAATGTCTACTCTAATTGATCCATTGTGTCTGTGTGTTTCATCAATAACCGATCCAGAATAAAATAGGACCCTGACATTGAGAGGGTTCCTTCTTCCCCCAGGCGGACCCCCCCCCCCTTCACTCTCTCTGTTTGATTGGCTCACATCGCGCCCCTCGATTGCTTCAATGGTTTGCATTAGTCCCCCGTTGACGAACCTAATGGAGAGAGCCAGCTAATTAGCTTGATGAATAGACCCTGAAATGTCAGACGCTGGATATCATGATTATATAAAGCAAAGAATAATATCACTAATGACTCCAAATTGCATGTTGGTAAGACCGATAGAGCAAGGCTTGCTTTATGGTAAAGCTCTATGGCAAGGCCGTGTGACGTGGCTGCCGCTGCTGCAGTAATGTAAGTTTCAAATAAAACACAGCAATCGTGCTAAGATCTTTTAATGTTAACAGCAGTTAATGCTCTGCGTCAACCCGCTGTCAAACCATTCGAACTGCCTCTAGCTACCGGGCAATCTTGGAAGTCTAGGTGGTAAAACTGCTCTAGAATTGCAAGTATCCCACCCGAGTAATATGCCTGTGATTTTGTTCTTCGGTTTTAAGGCAAAACCAAAATTAATGTTCTGAGATGTGTTTTTAAAATCATTTATTGTACAACTCAAATAACAACCTCGAACTCAGTCACTTCTTGATTCTTACGAGAGCGAGCTGAGTACAGAACGAACCGTATCTTTCCACCATCAACACAACGTTAAATCGCGAAATATTCATTAGCTACTCCAAAGAGCTAAACCGAATAATCCCATCTCGGTTAACTGATTTCATGCACTTGTTTTCATGTTCATTACTGATTTCCAATGCTAGAACTGGTTTCAAGTCTGCGATCGCGGCTTTTAGTCTAACCCGGTAGCCAATACATTATTGCCGTGACTGATGCAGAACAATAACCGCCATCTCAGACTTGAAATCAAGTCTAGCCCAACGCAGGTATAGAGCTATTCTTTTTTAGTTGAACTATTTTCGTCTTTATAATGAAGTTGCTTCCAATTCTGCTCCTCGAATCGCCTTCGCCTACGCCTTGTATCAATTGAAGATCTATACCCAAGACTAGGGACAGTGTTTACGGATACCCAGCCCGATATCTATACAAAGATTGCAATCTTAAAGGAACACGTTGCCGTGGATCGGTCGAGTTGGTCTTTGAAAAGCGTTTGTAACCGTTTGTTATAAAATGCACTGATGGTTAGAAAGATGTTTAAAAAGTAGAATACAATGATCCACACAAATTTGCCTCAAAGTTGCGTGGTTTCCTTTTACTTTGCGAACTAACACGGTCGGCCATTATTTTATGGGCGTCAAAAATGTGACTCCCATAAAATGGCCGACCGTCTTTGTGGACGAGGTAAAAGGAAAACCACGCAATTTCGTGTGATACTTGTGTGGATCATTATATTCTACTTTTAAAATATCTTTCCAATCATAATATGCATTCTATAACAAACGGTTACAAACGCTTTTTAAATACCAACTCGACTGATCCAAGTCAACGTGTTCCTTTAAAGTGTCTATACCGCGAGGAAATCAACCGTGTTTATGTCCCCCGGAAAAGTCTTCGAGTGTGTTCCGACCTTCGTGTAAGAGTTTTTTGATAATATAATACTCTTATACTATCTTGGGTACCCAAAAAGTGAACATGTTATTATTGTGGCAAATCACTAAATTCGGGAGGATTTATACATAACCAAGTGTGTTTTATCTCCCCGGCAAAGTCTTCGAGTTGTGTTTGCTCCTTACCGACCATGTAACCTTTCGTGTAACCTTTAAAAGTGGAGAGTTTTTTTGATGTAAATGTTAATCTCTTAAACTTGTTTTGGTTGCACAAAAAATGAACAATGGCAAATCACTATGTTCGGGACTAAAATAAAATAAAATGTGTTTTTCGTACCCGGCAAAGTCTTCGAGTTGTGTTTGCTCCTTAAAACCGACCTCCGTGTAACCTTTAAAAGAGAATAGTTCTTTATGTAAATATTATGTTCTTATACTTGTTTTTGTAATAAAAATTATTTTAAAAAGTGAAAATTATGGAGGGAAAGCACTTAATTCCAGATACATAAATCAGCCAATTGTGTTTTTACGTATGCGGCAAAGTCTTCGGATGTGTTTGTTCCGTACCGACCTTCATGTAACCTTTAAAAAGAAAAAGAGCTTTGTCAGATAGTATTATACTCTTATACTATATTTGGAGACACAAAAAGTGAACATAATTGTGGAGAATCACTTAATACTGGATGATTTATACATAAATGTCATTTTAATTAGTTTTGTTATCAAAAGCTGTGACGTGTGTATTTCGTCAGTGCATTAAATCGTGACAATGGATTCACCTGAAATAAATCTGAATGACATTTAAGACTAAAAGCCAATCATTGATGACTAATAATGATGGACTGTTTGATATCCCATCATGGTTTACAATGAGACCTACTTCGGGTTCAGGTTTAAGGGTAATTTCAAGGACGCACTCGAATAATTATTCTTTGGCATTTCACACAAACAGTTCAGCGCAACTATGACAGCGCAAAGACACACACAAACTACTATGCAGTGTCTGTTTTTACAATCGCTCAAAAGCTGAAAGCCTCGTAATAAACATAATACACGAACTAATTTGACAAGGTTGCAAGATCGATTTTTCAAGATTAAAAAATATTTTTCGTTGATTTGTTTGCATAAAGCATCGCCTAATTGTTATACATTCTTCGTCATTGGGAGATGTGTACAAGAACAATGCCTTGATAAAAAACATAAACAAACATGGTGTGAACATTACACAGAGAAAACCATTACTATCGTAGTATTATCTCATTTTAAAGTGACCCGGCTGTTGACCTTCAGCCTCGGTTTGGTTACGCGGGGTCAAACTGGAAAAACATTGATCAATGATGACAAAAACCTCCCCACATACACCACAGTACTCACCCATCTAAATATATCGGCTGTCCGTACAGCACCCGTGGTTGTATTAGACATGAGCGATGAAGTAAATGATAGGTTATGTGTTAATGTCAGACTTATAATAAACCCGACGAAACGAATGGCACTTAAACCCACAAACCAGGTCCGTTCGTTAATATAGATTTTCATGCAAGGTGTAAATAGATGATGATAGTGGTTATTTAAGGCGTTCTTCCTGATGCGGAACATTTGATCGACGACTGTTGCATGTACGCATCCAGTATGGGATGATTAGCCACTTGTTGGATCACAGTTTGCGATATTGTTTGATGGAGCAGATCGTTTATGGATTCGGCCAACTACTCGTACATAATGATATTGATTATACTGTTTGTTTTACTGCTGTGTGTACAAAACACTGACGTGGACTTGGAGAATTTTTGAGATGATTATGAGACTGGCGACACAAATTGAAATGTTTTAGGCCGCACCGGGATGCAATTGCGGTGTCTTCATCAAAATTGCCACTTTCGTAGTACTTTTCAATTGGGATTCTTTCTTCTAACTCGTGAAGAAAATTAAATGGAAAACTTCAAATAAAAGTTTTAAAATCAGGAAAAACTTGAGGACGACAAACAAAATATTGCAATTGCGGTGTCTGTTCATCAAAATTGCCACTGTCGTAGTACTTTTCTATTGGGATTCTTTCTTCTAACTCGTAAAAAAAATTAAATGGAAAACTTAAAATAAAATTTTTAAAATCAGGAAAAACTTTGAGGACGACAAACAAAATATTGCGGCAGGGATAAACCATTCAGGTAAAGTCATCTAAATGAGCGGAGACAAAGGGTACTAAAAAAGAGCCAATTCAGTTTGTTTTGAATAAATGTTAAAATTGCATAATATCGATGTTATTCAACGTCCAACCTGTAGCAAAGATACATTAATATATCCATTAACATAATGGGTGGCAATGTACTTTTTTGAGTCTTGAATTTAATTTATTTATAGCAATGGATAACAATTTATATGTTCTTTACGTGATGAATAAATAGATTCCCTTCCTGCCTAAAAAAACGTATTTTTACAGTGACCTTACAATTAAAAATGTCGCAATCCCTCATTAAGTTTATTACCGCTATAGGTTATTTTGTGCGGTATAGAGTTTTTTGCTCAAACCAATTAATTATAGGCTGAAAGAGGGATAAATATTTAAGTAATTCTGCCCCATAAAACAGATTAATTTGATGGCATACAGGTTGCTTATCTATCAAGGGCAGAATTGACAGGAAGATTCCTACACAGCCATGTGCTGTATATTGGTTGCATATCCCTGTCTTGTATATGGTTGTGTCTTGTATATGGAGACGTACCAAATTTAACAGTTGGTAATTGTTTTAGGGTTGTTCTGAGTGAACAATAGAAAGCTAGACTATTTAATTGTTAGATCTTGATTGTACTGAATGAACAGGGGTGGATTTCACAAAGGTAGTCCTAACTTAGGTCTAGCCCTATAGGCAATACTAAGAGATAGGACCAGTCCTAAGTTAGGGCCAGTAACTCATCCTAATTTAGGACTGGTCCTATCTCTTAGCATTGCCTAGGACTAGTCCTAAGTTAGGACTACCTTTGTGAAATCCACCCAAGGAATAGTATTCTCTTCATCTATTGGTTGTATATATCCCTTTGTGTATTGTAGAAGGAGATGTGCCAAATAAAGAGTTGGTTAATGTTTTTGGGGGTCGTTCTGAACAATAGAAGGCTGGACTAATTTATTGTCACAGCTTGATCGTATCGTCTATTTGAGAACATTCCTTACATCTGGTCCTCTTTAAAGGCACTGATGGACACTATTGGTAGTTAACAAATATTTTGAGTAATTACCAATAGTGTCCAGTGTCTTTAACAGGAACAGTGTTTAGTGATAGCGGATTGATATGGCGCTTGTGAGTCGTAGGTCGGTATATGAAGCTGGAGCACTTTAGTCTCCCAGCAAAATACGATGCAATAATCAGTCACCTGTACTAGGGAGAACGACAGGGGAATATTTAAATTGGTTCGCGGGTAATGTAGAGACACCCCTTTTCTGCTTTTAAATTGTCATTATATATGACCACTTTGTGACACTGTTACGAGATGATGCATTGTCCCCTCGTAGCAAAACATAGCCCATACGACTGTTGTGGTGACGTAGTCTGACAAGCTGGTTCCTGCCGGTTGCATTATAATTTGAATGTGTCCAGATTAACGGGTGAACCATCGAGTCAGGACGCCGTTCTTTTTGTTAACCTTCACATAAAATACGTACCATGATCCGGGAAGTAAACTGAACTTGCGGGTATAATAATCTATTTTGGGAGGGGCTGTTGCTCTGAAAACAGCCGTCGTCGTCTCGACGTTTCGAGCAGTATACTCTTCTAATTTTCAGGAGAATGCTAGACTGCTGATGAAGCTGGTACTTATAATGGAGGGATGCACGTTTAGATGGGAAGGATTACGTCTTAATTGTAATAATAATAATATTTAACTCTTATAGCGCTTTATGCACTTCACATAATCACGCAAAGCTACAAATATCACGAACTATGAATTGTTTCGCGCCTTTGACTCCTACATGTTGGTGATATCATGTGACACACGTCACATGATCGATTCATCAATCGAACTCTCGGGAAATGAATAACAACAATGTCCAAAATATTGGCCCTCTCTTTTTCAAGAAAGGTAAACCCAAGCACAACGTACTGCGATGGAGCCTATCCAAGTCTACACTCTGCCCCCTTTGCCCCCAATGTCCCGACGTACCTTTGTGTAAAACCAATACATGAAGGATAAGAACAGGGGACCAGTCTAAACTGAGATGGAGCCTATCACAACGTCACAGCCCGAGTATTTGCGAGTCGAGGTTGGACAACTATGTCATAAATGCAAATCAGAAACAGATATCCATAGTTTGTAGAAATGTTACACAAATCTTAACAAATATGTTGAATTTGTTGGAAACAAATGATTAAATCATAAAAGATATTTTAACCTATAAATCTTTAGAAAAACAATTGAAATTGGTCACAATTTGTTTTAACACGATTTAACGGTTTGCTTACACCGGCCATGTCAACCGGCGCACTTTGTTTTTCACCAATAGGAAGGTCTAAATCCATTGTTTCCGCCGTTAAGTTCCCGCAGGCTAAGACCAGATCTATCTTGCATCTATTTGACCTTAGCGTGACCTCTGCCTGATATAATTTGACAATCTATTTTGAAGTAGTTTTTGCAAGTCATTTAGTCACTATAATATCACTATTATTTGCTTAACATACGTCATGGCAAATGCACTGGGAATTGTTGCCACGAACCTTTTTCCGTAATTAGTGCTGTTTATAGAATGAAGCAAATCAGAAACAGATTGGAAATCACACTTATTAGGGAGTCAAGATCTGGTCAACAGAAAAATGTTCCCATCCAATTTATACCGTTTTGTCTTATGCCCTTTTTTGTTCGACTGCATGGTTCCTTGCTTATATACGTGTATTTGCATAGCAGATTAATTTGTTATAATCCCCTGTCGACACTGCCTCCATACGTAGCCCTCTGTTCATATTCTTGCATTTGAATATGTTATTGTTTAATTTCAGTATGGTTTATATGATATTCATATAAAGTACAGCCGGTACAGGTACGGGTAATATCAGTGGCTATATTTATGATATCAATTCTAGCGAATTAAAATCCTTTAAAATAATTGAACCATGAAACAGGCGTCTGGTTTTCCATCAAATTACTGTGGATGAGTTTCTGGTAAAAGCCACGCATAGTGGAGCGCTATACCGCGTAAGGACACTATACAGTATAACGTGGTGCGGTTCCAACTTGATGCGTGCATACTGTGGTTGTGATTATCCCCACAGTGTACAGGTAGTATGCTATACGGTCGTGTCACCCCCGGGATTGCTATAATATCGTTTTATCTTCAAGCCAACGGCTAGTGGATTTACCGTAGGTCAGAGGATCACGGACGGGCACGTGTAGAGCGCCAAAAGAGAAAAGGAAACACAAACATGATGAAACAAGCATGGTCTTAACTCGCTATGATGCAGAAGCTTAACCAGGACTTAAGTTATGTTCCTGTACCCCCCGGACCACCGGCGGCGACACCGAGATCGCCAAGGGGGAAAGAAAGATATCAGACGGGGGAAACAAACGAGGAACACCAGCTGCTGCCACGGTCTCTGTTTCCAGTCGATAGTACGGCGGTGGCGGAGGGAGATATGTCATCGGCGGCAAGCCGAACGCGGGAATTTCGTCAGATACGAAAGTGCAAGAGTGCTACGTTTACCGTGGATGGATACAGTTACACTATAGGTCAGTTGTTTTTTATATACATATTGCATGTGTTTTTCTCCTTCGTGTGCTTTTTTTTTTGTATGACGTCATTACACTTTTATAACAGTAATGGATGAGGGTTTTTGTTATAAATTAAGTATAAGTATCATTATAAAGTGTGAACCATCTCTATATATACACACACGGGCTGACTGTCCGGTCTATCCTACACGCAAGATAGCCATAGCGATAACACGTACGCAGGGCGTCCATAGCTACAGTGAACACAACCGAACCTTTTCATCATTTTTTTTTCACAATAAATGCAATAGTATTATTTAGATAAGCCCCTTGATAATCGGTGTCGATGTTGCCTGCGGTTGTCGTCATGCTTGGCCTACCCCATTGCCTTCTTTAAGGGTAATTTGAAGGGGTCACAGTTGTCGAGATTGATATTCGTAAATTAAAACCTGCATAGATATAATGATATGACAGGGTTTCTTCACATTCACATTCTGTTCGTATAATGATTGCAGTATGATGACTCGCCTTTGTGTTGTTTGTAGGCCTACACCTATTGTCTGACCATGTTGTCCCTTGTCTTTGTCTTTGTTTGTGTTCCTTGGTATCATGTTTGTATGTCAATAGGTTAGGGCACAAAAGCATTTTGCTTAACCTTACACCTAAATGTTGTCTTTAAATACTACTTGTTTATTTTTTTTGAAGTATTGTGTACCTAATCATACCTCATACTATATTGCTTGTTTTAATTTTGACATAAATGTACACTATTGTATTATTGTTTTGTATGACAGCATTGAAATAAATGTACTGAATATCCTATTCACTACCCGTTACCGCGAATCAGGTCGTTGATTATAACATTCATTATAATGATATGATAGAGTTCCTTTATCACATTCGCATGGTTTTGGTTTGATTGCAGTATTGACCTATTCACCACCCGTAACCAACCATACAGGTCGTTAATAAGAATATTCATTGAAAGCGTTCCTATCACATTCGCATGGTTTCGGTATGTGCTTGCAGTATTGACCTATTCACAACCCGTAACCACCACGAACAGGTCGTATATTAAAACAACGCATTATAATAGATTTGATGCCAATTCTTTGAGCTTCAAATCATTTATCACTACTTGTCGAATGTGGTAATAGTGATATGATATAATTCCTTATTCCGCATAATAATCGTATCGTATATGATTGCAAATGAGGTATATTTTGTATACAGTCAGCCTGTTAGCAACATGATTTATTATGCGGTTATTCGTCACCGAGAAGGAAGTTAGCCTATATTGGTACGGATACAGCACAAGAATTCGTACATGCATTATGCGCGGGAAAATGGGCCTGTTGATTTTCAGAATACGCACAGGTCGTCTGCGTAACAACTATGACTCTCTGATTTCAGTGTCGCTTCACTGTATACTAAAATGCACTTGACATTAGAATAATCAAACAGCACATTATAAAGACAGGTATACAATCACTCTCTTAAAAGTAATGGCAATACACAATTCATTGGTTAGAAGTACAACAGCTTTTGTATAAAGCATTTTTGAGAATCATTTCACTTTAAAGTATAATTTTTTTATCCCCCAAAATTTAAATCTGAGAAGCGTGAGTAAGTATGGCCTCTCAGATTGTGTATTCCTGTTAGTACGGCTTAGTTCTTTCTGCGTGAACTTAAACCGCTCCCAGATTTTCGGCGATATAAAGCCATTATACACTTTCGGTAAACAGTATTGTCCAAATCCCACACTTCGTGTATCACAACTTTATAAAATAACAAACCTGTGAAAATTTAGGCTCAATCGGTCATCGAAGTCGGGAGAAAATAACGGGAAAACACACTCTTGTTTCTGCAAGTTTCACCGTGTCATGACATGTGTTTAAAACAAATCCGTAACTCTCGCTATCGAGAATTGATATTGTTTTAATATTTTCTCAAAAAGTAAAGCATTTCATGGAATGATATTTCAGGAGAAGTCTTTCACCATTACCTTCTGTAGACCCAGTAAATTATTTGTAAATCTGTGAACTTTTTGTTTCTGTACCGAAAGTGTATAATGGCTTTAAAGTTAGACTTTCGCAGGTTAGTTCTATTGTATATATTATCTCTATTTTGATATAGGCTGAGGATTAAATAAATCGAACGGCTTCAAATAACAAATGCACACTTTCCCTTTAACAGTGTGTCTAAAAACTATCGACCATCAGTCATGTTCAGAGACGAAGTCCATGTCTGACCCCTCCCCCCTCCCCCCCCCCCTCATTTCATCCAGAACTCTAACTCACGTGCCTCCGTGCTGAGAGAAAGCAAATATAGGATCCACTGTTTGGAATCCCATGACTTTGTATCAGAATAATTTCTCTAAACTAGCCAAACTAGTTAATGAAGAAACGACACCCAAGAAATAGACCCATTTTCTCCGTTGAAATGTTGATAGATACCAAGAGAGTCGAGAAATCCATCATGAATCTGTTCCAATGGGAGTAATAATATGTAGGAGGATGGTCTCGGTGATTACTCATTCGGTTTGTAATTCTAGTCTGACAGTCGACTCCTTGCTCATGATTAATGTGTACATTAAATCGACTACACGTATAGTGATTATAATCGTGTCTGTTGTTCAGAATAATGCACCAGAATTTTACATAAAGTTTTGAACTGAAATTGTTTTCCAAAGTCCCCAAAATATGGTGCCTAAATCAGGTGTTTTGGTTTACGGTTAACAGTACAACAGTAACAATAACAACAACAGCAACAACAACCACAACCATAACAACAACCACAACCAAAACTCCCAGTAGCAACAACCTCAACGACTTCAACGACTCAACCATAGCCACAACCACAAGGACAACTACACTATTAAGTTAGGACGAGTTACTCTTCCCAACTCGAGATAGGATTAATCCTAGCCTTTCGTGAATTCGGCTGCGGGACATCTTTAAATTTGTCCAATAACTTGTTTAATTTTTTGGAAAATTAAAGATCACCTAAAAATGGTAGGCTGTCATTTTGAACTTTTTTATTGAATAATTTGTATTAATGACATGTTCTTTTCAAGGGGGTGGTGATTTGTAGTCAAGTCTTACCTTCGATAACTTTCGTTTCTTCGAAGTCACTTTCCATCTATGCTTCGTCCGCTTAAAACAAAGTCTTAGAAGTTAAAGCACCCATTCAATGCGATTTTGAAGCGAGTGGTATAGTGCCTAGTGTTCAGTTTGTCTTTCGGTGGTACGATTTTACCAAAAAACCACACGACTAAACACATGCTGTGTCGACTTAGATTTGGGATCTGAGTCCCTCAACAATGTTTCCATGACATATCTTTTCTGAAGTTATTAAATTCTGAAACTATTTTTTGATTTGTTTTGAGGGTACACAAATTCAATTTAAAGATCTTTTTTAATATGTTAATTATTCTGCTCATATTTCACACAACCTTGGTTGCACGGCCTGATTTACAGCACCAAGCCGTGTTTGAAAAAATAGGCCGTGTTTCCAGAAAACTGTCCGTGCAAAACAGGGCTAGCTCTAACACTGCAACCGGCACGTTCATTTATTTCAAGGCCTCAAAAACTTATTTTTTTCTGCTTACCCATGAATAAGTATGAACAAAAAGTAAATTGACAATCGCCTTTTCAAAATTTGTTATCTAAATCATATTATTGTTAACCGTGACTATAAACATCGTTTCTCCCGGAGCTGAAAGAGCCTCATGCCTTGACTTTCTTGGGAGCAACATTTCCTCGTCTCCTGAGACAAAAGACCAACGGAGAGATGCAATTACATTTTCTTTTGTGGCAAATCCCTCCAAGGACGCACTCCGTAAATTCTTTCTCTCCATTTTCCCCCGGTAGAAGGAATCTCATTAAAAATATTTTGTTCCAAATCTTGTTTTCTTCTTTTGAAAATCCAGTTTGGACTCGAGAGCTCTTTGAAATTCCCACTCTAAATCTGTCTCTAAATTCACACTATACCATCGGGCAGCAAAATCACAATTCATACTCTATAATACAAATTAATTTATGGTGAAGTACTTTTGTTTATCTTGAGAGGTGTATCTTTTGTTGTTTCTTCGAACTCGCCCACGAAATGCAGACCTTTATAATCGAATTGACAAAACCAGGGCGCTATCATAAGCTCCAAGCGGGACAATGCTTTAGGTAACCTCTTTTAAAATATTAATGTCATTACAACCTTTTGGTTTAAGCCCACAACAGATTTCTATTATAGTATAAAGCATTTCGAAAAAAAATTCACTTGGAAGAAATTATTTTTCTTCAAAAAGGTATCAGTTTGAATGCCCCAAAATTTGAATCTGAGAAGCGTTAGTGTTAGTAACGTTTCTCAGACTGTGTATTTCTATTTCGGGTTTGTATTCCTGCGGATTTTCGGCAATATCTAAAAAAAACACGACCATGACATGTTGACAGGTAGTTATATTAGATACATCTAAGTTGTGTAGGATTAAGACAATGTAACTATTCCAAAAAACCAAACGTACGCTTTGCCTTTACCCACATTGTGCTGCTTAGTTAGTTAGAAGTAGAACCACGTACACTACATCCTTCAATTTGTAAAGCTAGTAACTCAATTTCTGCTAAGCAGGAGTTTTCTGTGCTTAGTAATTTTATGCACTAAACGATCTTATAGAAAGTAGGTCAAGGTTCAAAACTGCAATGCATTGTTGGTGTCAATTTACGGCTCTGTAGTCAAAGTCACCGCCACTAATGCACATAACCGGATACCATTTCCCGTTTCAGTTGCGAAAGTCGAAATACTTCATTCTCTAGTCTAAAGACTTGTCACTTCTGCCACTGTTTCGCACAGTGTATAGACGCTCTCAGCTTCCATTACTATATTTGTATTGATTTTGTGTTCACTCGAAATTAACAAGCTTTTTGCTTTGGCATAAATTCATTAATATTGTAAAACTCACTGGTGGGAAATTCGCCACCTTGAGTTGTCAAAAGAAAAAGTGATGACGAAAGAAAACCCCCCGAGGAGGTGATGTGGTGAGCAGAAGACGCTTAAGACAGTGTCGTGACTGTATTCATAATTGGGATTTTGATCGCGGGTCTAAAAAGGGGGGCAATATATCATTCACAGTTCCAATTAACCATTTCCGTCTTTTACTTGACAATTGTCAAAGACCAGTATTCTCCGTTGCCTTGTATTATTCGTTGCCTGAAAATAATGAATGAAAAACACCCTTGATACACTATTTTGTGTGATTTAAGTCTTCGAATATTATTTTGAGTGAGAAATTACCTCTTTCTCGAAACTACGTTACTGCAGAGGGAGCCGTTACCCCCACTGTGTTATTCTAACAACAACTCTCCATTGTTTGTTACCAAGTAAGTTCGTATGCTAGTAATTATTTTGAGTAATTACCAATAGTGTCCTGTGCCTTTAAAGGCAGTAGACAATATTGGTAATTGTCAAAGACTAGCCTTCACAGTTGGTGTATCTCAACATATGCATACAATAACAAACCTGTGAAAATTTGAGCTCAATCAGTCATCGAACTTGCGAGATAATAATGAAAGAAAAAACACCCTTGTCACACGAAGTTCTGTGCGTTTAGATGGTTGATTTCGAGACCTCAAGTTCTAAACTTGAGGTCTTGAAATCAAATTCGTTGAAAATAACTTTTTTTTCAAAAAATATGGCACTTCAGAGGGAGCTGTTTCTCACAATGTTTTATACCATCCACCTCTCCCCATTACTCGTCACCAAGAAAGGTTTTATGCTAATAATTATTTTGAGTAATTACCAATAGTGTCCTGTGCCTTTAAGATATACTTTTATTAAAATAAATGTGTAAAATATGTGGTAGGCTAAGAGGTGTGTGCAGAATCGGACACAAGTTGCCACTAAATTTGATTGATGTACTTCCGTGTTTAAATTAATCGCAGAGTGCAAGGTTTAAAATCCCCGGTGTGCATCGTCTCATATAATACGGGAGCCCTTTTAAAATTATGCAAATGTTTAGTAGCGGCGACCATACTTTCCCTTCTCTCGAACTGTCCTTAAACAATATGTATGCCGATGTTTATCAAGTTCTTTAAAAACTAAAAACTATAACAATCATTTTATAAGCTTCAATCTATCTACCATTTGTGATGTTAATTGTTATTATTAATTATTAAATTTGTATTGTCATATGTAAAATATAATTGCACAGTGAAATGCGAGTGGATCAGAGTGCATCAGACAGTACAATTTTAATTTCCATTTTTTTTTGACTATAATACTTAAACCATGAAACATTGAAACGAAGGATGTCAAATAAAGCATTGGGCGGCATGTCTGGAGGTTAATAGATGCATCTGGGATAAAGAATATTAATTTTTGGTTTTACTCAATATACACACCGATGTGTGTTAGCACTGTGTACTCAGTACTTTCCCGAGTTCTTTAAAAAAAAAAAAAACCACACAGGCATATTACTCCGGTGAATGGGTAAACCAACGTTAATATGGTCTGACGTTTTTTGTCATCAGCAATAAAAAGCCAACCTATCCTTAAGGTAATTAACCCATTAATCCACATTTTTCCAAGGTGAGCCAGACTAACAATCAATGCAATGTCCCTGCCATCAGAGCATCCCGTTCATCTTTAGCCCGTAATTAAAAAGAGAGGCTGGGACCAGGTTAACTAAATTAGACTCATTGGGGTCATTTCGCCTACAGGCAGTTTCATCTTTCTTTGCGTTCCAGAGGTGTATGGTTACAAACCCCCTATGGTGGGTCTAGTCGTCAATACAGCTATTATTTTACTAGGTTAATATTAACATTAAATAATGGTATTGTAGTCAGTTAAAATATCTGTATAGTATTACTAATGGCTGATGATATAAGTCGCGTGTGCCCTGTTGGTGACATTCCCCACCACACGCTGGTTCGATCTCGAAACACAACGGAGTCCTGCAAACTGTGAGAGTAATGTAGCGGGAGTCATGGGTCTGTGCATGCGTAAAAAAAAGCCACCCTTGTTAGGACAAGTTGGCATGCTGAACTTGACTGGTTCACGGTTGTTCAGTTTATGTGAATAATTATAGCACATGGTTGTTTTGCAAGGGTTGAAACTTATTTAATGAAAGGAACTGGACACTATTGGTAATTACTTAAAAGAATTGTTAGCATAAAAACTTACTTAACGTAACGAGCAATGGAGAGATGTTGTTAGTATAAAACGTTGCGAGAAACGGCTCCCTCTGAAGTAACGTAGTTTTTGAAGAGGAAGAGGTATTTTTTCACTTAAATATTAAGACTTCAAGTATTTTTTAGGCATCTGAAAGCACACACATTTTTGCAACAAGTGTTAATTTGTTTCATTTTTCTCTTACAACTTTAATTTGACCAATTAAGGCCAACTTTTTCACAGATTGGTTAAATATGTATTATGCATAAGTAAGTTGGAATACACCAAGTGAGAATACTGGTCTTTTACAATAACAAAGATGTCACTGTCAAGTGCCTTTATAGGGTCTATGTACTTTTTGGGGACAAAAAAACACAATGTCCACAGATTTACATTAAACTTACACAGTTTGAAGATAATGATAGTAGAAAGCTTCCCTGAAAATATTAGTTGCTGAGGTGCTGTAATTTTTGAGAAATGACTGACTCACTGATCATGAGACGAAAATTATTTTAGCATGTAAAAACGTATTTTCACGACATTGTTTTACTCATTTTCAAAAAAACTACAACACCTCAGAATCTAAAATTTTCAGGGAAGCTTTCTACGATCATTATCTTCAAACGGTGTAAGTTTAATGTAAATCTGTGGACATAATGTTTTGTGTTACAAAAACTACCCAAATCCTTTAAACAGTAAACAGTCTTAATTTGTTTTTTGTGTCCGTCGTAAGTACAGTGCGGTCAATGTCTGACCGGTGTAGTCCTGGAACATTTTGTCAAATGTTTTTGACAATCTTGAGGTAACTCATAATAATTCTGACAAAATCGTTGTCAAAGTGTTAGCCTTGCGGACAGATACGTAGATTGAATGGTTAGATAGATGGATTAATGGTCAAATACTAGAAACACATGACAGCATAGGGACTAAATCAAATCACAATTTATCCGAGTCCAAAAATTCGGCTCGCTGTGGCTTCGGCTAAGTCAGTGCAACGTTGTATTCATCAACGCTGTAAATGAATCAAACTATAGCTGTAGCCGGAGTCGCTCTTCGCTACCTCATTCATTTAATTTTAATGCACGAAACAGTATTAAAGCCATTGGACAATTTCGGTAAATAGTATTGTCCAAAGCCTAACACTTCGTGTATCACAACTTATTAATAAAAAATTACTAAACAAACCCGTGAAAATTCAGGCTCAATCGATCATCGAAGTCGGGGAAATACAACGGAAAAAAACACTCTTGTTTCCGTACGTTTCGCCGTGTTATGACATGTGTTAGGACAAATCCGTTATTCTCGATATCGAGAATTGATAATTGTTTTAATGTTATCTCAAAAAGTAAAGCATTTCATGGAATAATATTTTAAGGGAAGTCTTTCCCATTACCTTCTGTAAATCCTGTGAGTTAGTTGTAAATCTGTGAACCTTTTAATTTTTGTTCTGTTCTGAAAGTGTCCGATGGCTTTAAAGAATACACATGTCAGATAGGTCGTTCATCATTGAATACAGTACATAGGTCTGAATGCTCAGATAAGTCCCTTCTCGATTTTGTTTCTATAGTGGAAGATTTAGCTTAGTCTTGTGATTGTAAACCTCTGAACTGACATGTTTCCTAGACAATTAAAGTCTCACTTAGCAACGCATCCTTTACATGTCCTTAGTAATTAAAAACATGACCTTCAATCAATGATCACAGGATATGAGCTTGGCCCCTGCCTCGCCAGTTCGATGCAATAACATTACCATAGAGATAATAGAGATACCGCGGCATTCAGGAACATGCCTCCTATCTATTCTAATGGTAAAATCCGCTGTCATGATTATGCCATCTTATTTTTTTTCTTTCATGCATATGTTGATCTGTTCGCTATTACATTGTATGCACCCTTATATAATGCTGTCTTTTTGACGGTATGGAAATAAATTCGAATTGAATCGAAAATCAAGGATGTTAAACTAAGGCTTGAAGGATAATGTAATCCAGTACATCCGTGTGGATGTGACACTCTATCTTTAGTGCTTGTGTATAATTATTGCATACAAAGGGTTTTCGATGCCTTTTGTAGATCAAGATTTTATGGCCATTACAGGAATATTTACTTACTGTGAATAATGATGTATACAATACAATCTACCTTCAGCTACCTTAGTCGTCAAGTTTTTGAGAAAAAAGTGAAAATCACATAAAAGTGTATTCAGGAGATTCGCATACGTCTGTTGTACATGCCAACATAATTGTCATTTCACTGAGACGCACATTACTATCGTGAAAGTGTTTTTCTCGATTGTTAAAAACTACAGCACCTCAGCAATTAATCATTGGTTTTAAGGGAAGCTTTCTACCACCACTCTTTAAACGATGTTTGATTAATGTAAATCTGTGGACGTTTGTGTTTTGTGTCGTACACAAAGCACCCAAACCCTTTAACACTGTTGTTGACATCAATCCCAAGAGGAAGCCGCTCCCGTCTGGTCTTTCTTCTGTTTCCTTTCATTTCATTCAATGGTTTGTACTAAAGCTGGCTGTGGAATACAAATTAGTTAGATTCTGTCGCATTAATATTAAGTCTTATTGCCTTTTATGATAATACAAAGAACACGTAAATCACAGCATTGCACCTTGCATCGGACAACTGTTCTGGAACCCGATATGTTTTTTTGTTACGCAGATACAATGTAGTTTCGCATTTAAAAGTTTAAAAATTGAGTCACTTTTCAGATTCATAAAGTCATGTATTCAAAATTATGACTTGATGTATTGAGAGAGATTGCTGAGAAGGTTTGAGTTTGGCTCAGGGACATTTGCGTTAACAATAGACCGACATATACATCTGTGTATAGGAACACTGACAAACATCGTGTAGGGTTGTCAAAGATGTCTCCGAGTCTGAAATCTTTAAAGAGTCGACGTCTTAAAAGATCTGCAGCTACTTTACAACTTGAAACAAGAAATGTTAAAGACACTGACACTATTGGTAATGGTCAAAGACTAGTATTATCACTTGGTGTATCTCAACATAATATGCACAAAATAACAAACCTGTGAAAATTTGAACTCAATTGGTCGTCGAGGTTGCGAGATAATAAAGGAAGAACAAACACCCTTGTCACACGAAGTTGTGTGCTTTCAGATGCTTTATTTTGAAACCTCAAAATCTAATTCTGAGGTTTCGAAATCAAATTCGTGGAAAATTACTTCTTTCTCGAAAACTACGTTACTTCAGAGGGAGCCGTTTCTCACAATGTGTTATGCTACAAACAGCTCTCCATTGATCGTTGACAAGTAAGTTTTTATGCTAACAATTGTTTTGAGTAACTATCAATAGTGTCCACTGCCTTAAAGTATCACAGAGTCCGTCATTTCCGTTCTTTGAACCAGTACGTTTTGTGTTAATTTCCGCGATGTAGAGAAACGTTCATCATATCAAATTGCCATCGGTGTTTTGTTACCCGGAGATACAGCGATCGATCACCTGGACGTGAGATAAGTCCAGTTCATCTCAAAAGTATTTACCCGATCAGCTTTCCCCCCTTTTTCGTTTTATTTTCATACTCGCCGTCTACGCATAATTTCTGAACTATTTCGTTTATTACACAGCCATGGCTGAGTGTTGCCCCAATTGGTTCAATAGAGAAAAATATAATCTGCTTCAATTTTTAGTGCATCTTAACCTTTATAAAAAGAAAATTAACTGTAGAAAAGACTCCACTTTACAAGTCTATTCTCTGCCTTGGTTAAGGACGTTCAGTATAACTATAGAGCTATGGAAGTAACGCAATAATGTTCCCAGATAAAAAAATGTACTTTTGCAAATCAATTTACTTCAATCTTAGACAATGGACATTACATCAGTGTAGTGCGTTCAATACAACATCAGAACTTCGTGCGTCTTTTGGTTTTCTTAAATCATCCAAATCTAAATATTATTTAGATATATAATTTTTCATTTCCTACTCGTGTTTCACTTTGGTTTGTAAATACTATCTAGCATCAAAGCCGGTTGCAAATTGTGAAGTATTGTTTTACTGGGGAAATTATAATACCGGATAAAGGACATGTGCTCGTGTATTATGTGTTGTGCTATTCCGGTAGCGTATTATATTTAACAGATAATTGTAAAATGTAGCGGTATGCCGTTCCTACGTTTACAATGCTTTGCGGCATGCTTGCCGGAAACAGGAAAGAAAAATGTACGAATGACACAAAATACAAACAACATTTCTTGTTTTATAGCAAAAACATCAATATGTTATGTGTTTAATGCAAGGAAGTACCGAGTAAGGAGCATACACGTATAGTTTGACATCAAAACACTAATGATTAATAATGGAATACGCAATGGGACACGAGAAAAACACTAACAAATAGCTGGAGAGGCTCACGGTAGCTTTCAAATAAATGTTTAAGTAAGAGACAATAGTAATTGTTACTTAAAAAAAAAAAAAAATTGGCCTGTACATCAGATAATACTAAGGACTTGAGGTCTCGGTGTTTGCAAATAAGTTAATTTTAATTTTGTTTTCTTGAACCACTGAAGAATACTGCATTTTTAATATTATTGCTGCGGGAGTTCAAGCACTTTGGTCCTTGAAAATAACGCAAATTCTGGATAATGAGATAAGTAAAGACACAATTTATGTGAAAATCTTAGTCTTAACTTTGATTTGTCGAAACAGTTCAAACGGAATCCCATCGGGGAACTTTAAGACTCAGTTTAATTTACTACTGACAATGTTAATTCAAAACTACAACAGAGCCAAGAACTACCAACAAGCAGTAATTCGAATGCAATACCTTAAACATGAGCCACCGTTCATTGCCCAAATAATTCTCTGTAAATGCAAATTATGCAAGCTGTGAAACATTGTCTGCATTATGACGCTGGAACGTCGTTCAAGAACAATGCTCAAATATGTCTTACTGATCTTTGTGCATGAGTTGATTATTTGCGTTATGTTTCAAACGGATTTTTGTTTCATAGTCGATTGGTGATAGTATCCAGCTTAGATGAGCTATCAATCTTTGTAACCTGCCAGTCTAGCCCTATGCTAAAAGCTGTACAACTCGAATTGTGACCCCGTGATCTGAGAGTTTGCATCGATAGTAGCCATAGCAACGTGTCACCATCATCATAGATAACATATTTTTAAAAAGACCGCGAAACAATGCTTGGCCGAATTCTGCTGAAGTGTTGAGAATACCAGGGTTGCCCAGTTGGAAATAAAACAACTTTGACTAAACAAAATAGGTCAATATGTTTTGTGTGTGAATTAGTTGTTCAAACTCCCCATAGCTACCGTGCTGTTTTGCTCTGATATCAGATTATATTTTTGAATGACAGATATTTCTTGATTTGTATTTGCTTGGCGGAACGAAGCAAGGGTCATGATTACACCGTAACTGTTTTTAGAGTTAGCGCGCCCTCAATTGATTGACAGTTTGGGGACCAAGAAGTGACCACATGAGAAGATTCTTCTTACAAAGAGTCTCAGACTGAAACAAACACTTGACTTGAAACGAAGAGGCATGCTGTTAGACTGAACATAGCAGTTCTCACTCGAAGTACCTTCTCTTTAGGTATACGGTTGCTGTTCCAAGAAGTGGTTGGTTTGGTGTTGTGGTGTATTACTCGCTTTCCATCTCTAAGCCGCTTGGATTGAATCCCACCGGGGGCACTATTTGGTTTGGGTTTTCAGTCTCTACCTGACTGCGTGGAATTTCCCTTCAGTAGTTCCAAAAACTGAATACCTGAATAACTCTTTCCTGTAAAAAGCTGGTGTATTTCTAGCCGAGTAAGCTTTTATTCCCATCTGTTTTAAGAGCGTCGAACGTATACTGCTATTTGTTTTGGCACATTCGCGTTAAGTATGGAAATGCTTTTTGCTCCTCCATGGTTACTCGACTCCCAAGAGACATGAAAGCATTTGACAAGATTAAGGTTTGTTTGTTCGCCCCGGTTTATCTATTGTCTGTCTGATTGTCATGTTGTTAGTTGTGTTACACCGTATACCGTGTGTGTCAAAACACTCACCTATCTATAGACAAATACAATTAATTAAATATAATTACATATCGTTGGTATGGATTGATGTTGTTTTTACTTTTTTATAACTAACTTGTTTAGAGTAGTTAAATCAAGAATACCATCCCTTTCAACAGTACCTTTAGAAAAATACAAAGCTCTGGTACAAAGATGGTTTGCTGGAAAATTTCCCACATTTTAGCAAAAAGAGTGCCAAGGTTCCATTTCTGCTTCTATGTTGTATGGTGGTTAAATTATCAAACGTAGAAATGTGTATACGGAACATTTTATATTGAAAGAGTACACTATTTTCGAGCCTGGTTGGATTTTACCAATTACAAGTCATGCAAGCTTGTTAAACATTCGCAATGGCACCACATTCGAACCGCGTAAGGGATAGAGATGCAGAAGCCTCTACCGGTATTATTTAATTAATTCACGGCAAGCGATTAAACATCACTCGGTGCGCGGATGCACGTCTTCATTTTAAGCAACTACTGGCAGCCTTTCTTTGATGGGCAAACACTTCTCCCCGTCCAATCGATAGTCTGTACCTCAACAATCTAAGTCCGGTTTCAGTGCCATGCCCCGAAATATGATTAATATTACGGTGTTTCTCCGAGCTATATTTATAAAAAGAGTGAGAGAGCAATTTGATTGATTGACGAGTATGCTGTACGGCTAGGAATAGATGACCCATTTTTCTTTTTGAGATGTCGAACACTGAAGGAATCTCATCCCATCGAAAACATGGCTTTTTATAAAAAAGTCTTTGCTATTTGTATGACATAATAATTGGGAATTGTAGTGTATGCAGACTCAGTGATCTATTTATAGAATATGATGTCATTGTTTCACGCGAGATCTCGTTGTATACGAGAGCTCTGTTGTTTTGCTTGTTTTTAATCACGTGAATAGAACCCGAGTATTTGACGCAACGTTACACCCGTTTCCTTTTCTGTTATTGCCTGTATTGACGACGTAGGAACACAACAGGCATGTGTTATTGCGAACCACCTGATTCTAGTGGCAAGCCCCCAAGTATAGTAGACGCAAAACTGAAGACATCTCAGATACGAGAATGGGGATATATTCTTCGAACAACATTGGAGCGGAAGTGTTATGTATTCGCTCGACTTGCCTTCTCTCATCTCATGTTGGTTTGATGGGTATATGAATATAGGTCGTGTGCTTACGAGCTCTGCTTTGGCATTGCTGCATTGTGCATTCGGACCAAGCAACCTCTGGTCATTCGCAGGTTGGAGAACATTTTGCTTCTCCAAATCATCTTAAAAGAGCCCCGAGAAACGCAACTCTTATATAGCTCATCATCTTGAAATTGCCATAAGAAATGCAACTGTTATACAGCACATTATTCTGAAAGAGCCCTGAGAAACGAAACTCTTATTATAGCTGTAGTCTCGTGTGAAGTTGTTAATAAATCTAGCAGCCATCTTGTTTTTGTCAAACCAATGTTGCCAATGCGCAGACGTCGATTTCATTAAACGCTTCCTAACTTAGAATAAATCTTAGGACTTTGGATGAGTTAAGTTCCATTTCCATATAGACGTTAGGACGCATTGAACCCATCCTAAGTTAGGTCGAGTTATTCGTCTTAACTCGAGGTGGATTAATCCTAGCGTTTCATGAAATTGGCTGCAGGATAGTCAGATCCCCCTTTTGTTATGACACGAACCCGCATTTGTTATTGCTATTCCACAGATGGAAACCTGACTCAAAGATGCTCACAGCAAAACATATCCATCAACCAGGTTTTCGTAATGCGAGTTATAATGCAATATACTTGAGTCTTACCGGCAGAAGATGAGGCCAACTCTATAAAAAGAAATGTGTAATTAAAGATCACATAGCTACTGGCTATTGTTCGGCACACCATGTCTTGAAACTCATCTTCATGTATATCGTATTATGAATTCGATATGAATGGGGGCCTCTTAACAGCATACGATGTGGTTTAATGGAAACGAGACAGGGTTCGATGTCAAAAAGGGATAAACCTAAAACCTTGTTTGCGTGACAGCATAGGCTTTGACAATACACAACCTTTATGTCAGGCCGTCCAAGCAAAGACGGCACCCCCTGACTATCACAGGAGAAAGGGACAGCACTACAAAAGAAAATGTGATATATGAATCTGTGTTATATAAAGCCCCCATTGCCGTTGGGTTTGAATGATATGCTTTAATGCGGCGAGCTAGAACGTCAAGAATCGCCACGCGGCTACAGTCTAAGTGATTACATTGGGGGAAACAAAGACTCGCAACGCCGCAGAGAGTTGGCATTTTGAAGATACCATTTTGATATTCCCAATACATGATGTATAATGTTGTAGAGGATGGTACAGTAGATTTCAACGTCTATCATTCCACTGGATTTACCATTCATCGAGAAGTCAAAAGATTGAATCCTATAAAAAAACTTTCCAGGAAGGGGTGACTATGAAAATGCATCCGAATTTACCCATCAACATGACGTCCCCAAGGACGCAAGAACACCTCCACGAGGCTTTTGAACACGTGTCGTGAATTATTGGCGTCTCCATCGGAGCTGAAACTTTCTCAGTTTCAATGCATGTTTGCTTGTTAAAATACGTTGTACATCCTAAAACAATTTCGTCACCTGAGATGAACACTATGTTCGTGGCAATGTTTTACAAATTTCTCAAAAACTACAGTACCTCATCAAATAACATCTTAAGGGAAGCTTTCCACCATCATATCTTCAAACCGTGTAAATTTAATATAAATCTGTGGAAACTGTGTTTTTGTGCCCTACAACATGTACCCAAACCCTTTAAACAATTATGTTTGATGGGTACTTTAGTAGAGGATAGTTCACGTTTGTCACCGGACGTGGCGCCCATTCAATTACCTACTCCAT
This sequence comes from Asterias rubens, assembly GCF_902459465.1. Classification (NCBI taxonomy): domain Eukaryota; kingdom Metazoa; phylum Echinodermata; class Asteroidea; order Forcipulatida; family Asteriidae; genus Asterias; species Asterias rubens. Next base: position 3,029,473 of record NC_047067.1, read on the forward strand.
TTAAACTCTGCTATATCATCACATAGTAACGGTTTAAAGGCACCGGACACGTTTGGTAATTGTCAAAGACCATTACTCTCACTTGGTGTATCCCAACATATATGCATAAAATATCAAACCTGGGCTCAAAATTTGGGCTCAATTGGTCATCGAATAATGAAAGAAAACAACAACCCTTGTTGCAGAACTTGCTGTGCTTTCAGATGAATAATAAAAAGGCTTCAGTGTTGAAGCCTTTAATTATTAATTGAGTGAGAAATTACCTCTCTCAAAAACTATGTTACTTTAGAGGGAGCCGTTGCCCATGTTGTATACTACCAACAGCTCTCCACTGCTCGTTACCAAGTAAGTTTTATGCCAGCAATTATTTTGAGTAATTACCAATAGTATCAGTGCCTTTAAGATTCGAATGGTATGAACACTCATAATGGGTGCGTTCGTTTAGCTTCCCTGGGTCGACCCGGGTCAGCCCCGGTGCGTTCGAATAGCTTCTGACGTCATTCGAGGGGCTCACCCAGGTCAGCCCCCAGTGCCCTGCTTGGGGAGTGGATCACTCGGGGGCTGGTCCCAGGTAAACGACGTCACTACGAGAGCGGTAAGTGGTCGTTCGTTTAGCTCTTGTCAGGGGACCCACCAGAGTGAACACCGCGGGTTAGACCCAGGGAAGCTAAACGAACGCACCCAAATGGGTGCGTTCGTTTAGCTTCAACGAACGCACCCAAATGGGTGCGTTCGTTTAGCTTCCCTGGGTCGACCCGGGTCAGCCCCGGTGCGTTCGAATAGCTTCTGGCGTCATTCGAGGGGCTCACCCAGGTCAGCCCCCAGTGCCCTGCTTGTGGAGTGGGTCACTCGGGGGCTGGTCCCAGGTAAACGACGTCACCACGAGAGCGGTAAGTGGTCGTTCGTTTAGCTCTTGTCAGGGGACCCACCAGAGTGAACACCGCGGGGTAGACCCAGGGAAGCTAAACGAACGCACCCAAATGGGTGCGTTCGTTTAGCTTCCCTGGGTCGACCCGGGTCAGCCCCGGTGCGTTCGAATAGCTTCTGACGTCATTCGAGGGGCTCACCCAGGTCAGCCCCCAGTGCCCTGCTTGTGGAGTGGGTCACTCGGGGCTGGTCCCAAGTAAACGACGTCACTACGAGAGCGGTAAGTGGTCGTTCGTTTAGCTCTTGTCAGGGGACCCACCAGAGTGAACACCGCGGGGTAGACCCAGGGAAGCTTAACGAACGCACCCAATGGGTGCGTTCGTTTAGCTTCCCTGGGTCGACTAGGGGATGACCCGGTCGACCCAGGGAAGCTAAACGAACGCACCCAAATGGGTGCGTTCGTTTAGCTTCAACGAACGCACCCAAATGGGTGCGTTCGTTTAGCTTCCCTGGGTCGACCGGGTCATCCCCTAGTGCCCTGCTTGTGGAGTGGGTCACTTGGGGGCAGGCCCCAGGTAAACGACGTCACTACGAGAGCGGTGAGTGGTCGTTCGTTTAGCTCTTGTCAGGGGCTCACCCGAGTGAGCACCGCGACCCAGGGCCGGGAAGCTAAACGAACGCACACACAGTCTCATTATGGCTAAGAACGCAGTATCCATGGATGAGTCAGGAACAGCATGCGTCCTTTAGTTGATGCATAGAGCTAGGACCTAGCTATATGGTTGATGTGACTACATTCATTAATGGTGATATCAGTTACCCTTATACACATCGCTAACGAGTCTCCTGTGCTGGCACTGTATGACACAGGGAGCTCTCCGTCAGAACCAGAGCACGGTAGTCTAAACCACACAATCTAAATGCATCCCTTTTATGTTTATAATAAAATACATCGACACTCTTATGTACACGTGTATATGAATTTATCTTTACCCACCCAAGGGAATTACCGCTTAGGTTTATAGTAATTTGGCTATCGTTAAATTGTATAAACACCGTGACTAAAATAAAATGACTTTAAACTATTTTATTCCTTTTTTTCTTTTGAGATGAGGAGTTTATCCATAAGAATTAATTTAGTCTCCCACAGGCCCACACAAGGAAATTACCGCTTAGGTTTATAGTAATTGTTTTGAATATCGTAAAATTGTCTGTACACTGTGACTTCAAAAAATTGACGGCAAAATACTTTGCTTATTTCTACTTTAAAATGAGGAATCTATCAATAGGAAATAATTTGGACTCCCACAGGCAGAAGTGTGTAAACCAAATGATAAACTAACAAATGACTGTCTACCAAAGAATAATGGCTTTGGAAAGTGGGTGGTTTAATAGCAATTAATCACCGATGTACTAGAGAATCATTCCTTATTTTAACGTACGTTTGACAACCCTTGTTACCTCCAGCATCGTCTGAACACGTAATGTCACAGGTAGCCATTTTTATGCAACCACAATATTTTGTCTAAGCATTTAGTTAAACATTTAAAAATGTTCAGACAAAAATTGTGGTTGCATAATTGGGATATATGTAGCATAATATGTTCAGAGGACACCGGAAGTTGTTGAAATAGTTCGCTTTAATTTGAATTTAATTATGATAAAATACTATTATTTGTCATTATGGTCGTATAGTCTTGTCACGACTGAGTAAACACATATTGGTGTTCTATCATGGTGTTTGCTGACATACAATTACCATTAGGGTATCAGTTGATAGCATGGTATTATCGCATGAAACACAACGTGCTACACTGTAAAGTGGTGTTACAATCTACACTATTGCTGCTGCCACTTATAAATAAAAACAAAACAAAAATACTTTACCGTATGTTAAAATAACCGTGCTAAAACGACGGTGTAATTTTAACACATTTTATGTTAATTTCGATTTTCTAGTCGGTATCCATTTATTATGCGTCAACTTAAGCACCACATTTTTGTTGCAGTGAAACAACTTCCAAGTTGTGCATTGTTCAAAAATGATTGCGTTCAATATTTACCGAAAACCATTAATAAAATAATATGAACAAATTAGAGTCTACTGACAGATACATTAGGACTGTCCTGAATCAAACCTCAATCCCTGAGCTTATTCAAAAACAGAGCCAATAGAGAGCAAACCATAAAGTTATCGATCCACAACCACGCAAAGCCACACAATCTGATATATGAAAAGCCATCGTCCCATTTGGACGTTATATACGAGCATCTTTTGAATGGAAAAGTGCATTAGCCATAATAGCAAACAGTCAGGCCATTAGAAATGGCCTACCGGATGACCCATAGTGAGGCATGACTGCTTATCAACCATGCCGCCCCGCATCTGCTAAATTGATCAAAACTTGCTCCTCTGACAGATTGTTTTTCTATAACGGCTGAGTGCTTGCTTCTATTATCTGAATGGTTGTCAACGTCTTTAAACGACGTGAAATCCCCTATCTTTATATACTACGTATAACGAAGGTCAATGCTGTGTTGTACATCATCATTCTGAAATTGGGATATCGTCACCAATGCGACAAATCACTTGGATCCACCGCATTTTGAATATAATTGCATGTTATGTGGACAAAGAACTCAAGGTTGAAAAACAAATTAACGTAATGACGCCATCAATGACGTCATCATTTAACACAAATTGCGGTTTCGTCTACTTTTTAGTAAGATCTTTGTACATGGTAAGTTTCAATCGAATAATACAGTAAATAGGATTTTGAAACTTTGCACCGTGGAGGTTTGCAGTAGCACCATGTGTAAATCTCTTTTGAGTTGTGTTAAAAAACACAACAAAAACAAAAACAAGAATTTCATGGATAACGCTGTTTTCAAACGCACTATTCACATGAGTAAACCGTGACTAGTGCACTGCTACAACCGGTTCATTATTCGCAATGTACATCGGATGCCGTTCATGCAGTCCTTTTTAAAATGGCGAAATTAAATTTGACGGTAATAGTTTGACATTTGCGCTGCCATGTAAATCACTATTAATTTATAGCATTTTTGTCTGTTCTTTCAAAAAACAATCATTCGTTATACCTTTAAATCACCGAGAAACATAGCTCGGGTTGTACAAATCGATCTCACTGTACACAGACGAGCTCAGCTGTAGACGTACATAGAAAACATATCAACTTACAATTTATTAACCAAGCTGAGCTCACATGTTTTAAAGGGTATGAGTTATTATATACTTTTTCCTAACAAAAAACACAATGTCCACAGATTTACATTAAACTTACACAGTTTGAAGATTATGATAGTAGAAAGCTTCCCTTGAAATTTTACTTACTGAGGTGCTGTAGTTTTTGAGAAATGAGTAAAAGTAATAATTTTCGTCTCAGTTTTAGCATGTAACAACGTATTAACCAGTTATGCTATGGTTTTGGTATAATATCATAACTGGTTAAGGGGATTTTACATGCTAAAATAATTTTGGTCTCATGAGAACAAAATTATTTTGTGACTTGTTTTACTCATTTCTCAAAAACTACACAACCTTAGTTAGTTGAAGAGAAGCTTTCCACTATCATTATTTTCAAACCCTGTAAGTTTAATGTAAATCTGTGGACATTTTGAAAAAGTACCCGAATCCTTTAAAGGCAAATACTTTTCCTTTTGGTTTTTGGAACCGTTAGATTGTTGAAATCATAAACTGTTATCTTTTTACATCAACCACATACGATGTGAAATGTGTCTCAAAATGTTGTATACGATCAAACGCTGCTGAAGGTTTTTAACTAATTGTATTGTCATTATTTGAAAGAGGGATTTTATAAGTATGCCTTCCCTTAACAATAGTTGTACTGTGCATAATTTCAGTTCCTATGTCGTGACCGATTTGACGTGTCCACTTTAGCCGGCCTGCACACCACCCCCATTACAATCGGGTGGATGTGTCTGGCATCCTTAGAAGGGCTGTGAATTAGGGAAGTGGCAACACAAGCTGCACATGGCGTACCTTAAAAGAGTAATTACTAAACGTATACATACCCTTATAAAGAAGAATTATACAGTGCATAATTTCAGTTCGTACGTCGTGACCGATTTCACGTGTCCTGTTTACCCGGCCTTTATCACCCCTTGTACCATCGGGTGGATGGGTCTGGCATCTTCTGGAGGTCTGCGAATTAAGGATGGGGCAACCCAAGATGCACATGGCGTACCTTAAAGAGTGATTGCTAAAACGTTTACCTTCCCTTTAACAATAATTATACAATGCATAATAACTTCAGTTCTTATATCGTGGCCATTTTCACGTGTCCTCGTTACCTAGCCTGTGTACTAACCCTATACAATCTGGTGGGTCTGGCATCTTTAGAAGGTCTGCAAATTAAGGAAGTGGCAACCCAAGATGCACATGGCGTACCTTAAAAAGACACGTCAACAACATGAATCGTACCTTTTCATCAGAGATAGTTGGCCTTGGCGCCAAATGGCAACCACTGCAATTGATTTATTTATTTATATCTACACACAACATGTACATGCGATATGCAAACTGAGTTTGCTTTAAGCTGTATAGTCGCAGCATTGTGTGGGTTGATAAATATTGTCTATTAAGTGATTTTAGTTTTTAATTCTATTGAGGTTCTGAATTTCTTTACCCGTGCTTTGGTTAGAAGAAAGAATCAAGATTTCCAATACAATAAAAGAGGTGATGTTTAGGTCAAGTTCGACGTGATGTAACACTCGGTTGTACGTGATTTTTAGTGTTTTATTGGCTCAAAAGTATTTTTTCCCTGAAAAAACAATGCTTTTGTGAAGGACTCCCATACACCTTTGTCCTCAGAACAAGCCCACAGAGTTATTGCATGAACAGGTCGGGAACAAATAATTTAGACAATGATATATTGTGCAAAATATATGTACGTGTTCACATTTGGAAAAATTATTTCTAGTATAATATAATAAACCGCACACATGTATTACAAATTTGGCGCTGAGCGTTATTTCACGTACTCTAGTCTAAAAATCTGCTATAATTGCCAAGAAAATAATTGAAAATGGAGCTAGCGAACAGTACGGCACTAACGGTGAAAACCAAATCAGTCCTTATCGGCCCTGAGGCAAAAGTAAGCAGGTATTTATTTCATCCTTAATGACACTTTGGGGAATTTAATATACTTACGAAGCAAAAGGTGAAGGGATGAAAATGCCGACGATGCGTGAATAATGGTCGAAACGCCGCGTCGCCTCGGCCTGTTGCTAAAAACAGCTCCGAGGTGCAGTCGCACGTAGTCGAAGGCTGTTCATCGCCTTGTTTGCATTGCCAGTAGATGCCGGCCCACGGGGTATGTTTCAATGGTCGGGGAACAGGTCAACCACGGTACAATTCTGGCTAACTTCATCAAGTCGTCGCTCTTTAATTTAATAATCTTCTGTTTGTCACTACTTGACTTCAAATCTGCTGCCAAAAGACGTGTGGTTGTGAATAAATTTAATGTGTGCGCTTAATTTCACAAATGTTTTGACTGTTGTTCTTTGCCCAAGAGCTAGTGGTTTTTGCCCAGCAATGCCGGTTTTTATAATTAAATTAAAGACGATAAAGCAATTTAAATGACAAAAGTGGGAAAAGAGCAGATTACTGGTAGAATACCAAGAGGTCTGGTAATAGCTTATACATTCCCTTATTGCAGTGTGATCTTCTCTCTCGTCAAAGACAACCGCACCAAATTGTCAACTATTATTAACTGTCACAATAGTGTCAGGGTCGATGTGTATTTAATCAAACGGCTGTGCTCATAATAAATACTTCTTCGTAAAAAGCCTATAATTAGGGAATGTTTTGGGTACTAAAACATATTTATTGTTTTACTCAATCCCAGTCAATGTATTTATACCAAACCGAGGCTGGGATGACAGATTAGCCTCACGCCTTTTTGACTTGATTAAAGATCAGGACCCAACTTCATAAAGCTTTTAATAGAAAATACTGATTGACAAAATGTTTTGTCAGTGGGGGACCAGTAACAATAGTGTAAACTAAATGTAATTTATGTGCTTAGCAAATTTGTTGTACTTACAGGCTTTATCTAAATGCGCCCAGTATGCTCAGTTGATAATGAACATAACACAAGGACCAAGCAACAGCTTCGAGGCGACAAGGCTGAGAGGGCATGCGAAATTGTGTTCTGATTATTGTTGTTACTATATGTATATTATTACTATAATTGTTGACGTTATCTGACTGGTAAAGGTTGTGCGTTAAATATCAAATCTATGAAAACTTTGACTCAATCGGTCATCAAAGTTGCAGGAGAATTGTGAAAGATAAAACACCCCGTTTGCACAAATAATGTGTGTGCTTCCAGATTCCTAAAAAGGTCTTCAGGCCTGAAGTCTTTTGATTGAGAATTTACCTCTTCAGAGGGAGCCGTTTCTTAAAATGATTTATACTATCAACAGCTCTCCATTGTTTGTACCAAATACAATTGTATGAACAATTAATTTGAGATGGTGTCTTGTGACCAACATTTTATTGGTATGTTCGCTTACAATAAGTGAGAAGACGGTTCTTTGCTAATTACCAAAGGTGTCCAGCCGTCGATTTTACCGAACTTTGGGATAATCTTATGGATTTAGGACGAGTTAAGTTCCGTAGACATATGAGTGACAACTCTTTTTCGAGTGGTCTTCCACTCTTTTAGATTGAAGTTTGCATCTTTTGGAGTGATTTTTCACTCTGTCCTGGAGTGAAACCCCTCTAAAAGAGTGAATGAAACAACCACCACTCTTTTTGAAGAGCCATGTATGAGGGTCAACTCGAAATGTAAAGAGTGTTGTTTTTTTCACTTTTTTTACATTTGAAGAGAAAGTTTGGATGAGTAAATACTCGTCCTAACTCGAGATAGGATTAATCCTAGCGTCTCGTAAAATCGGCTGTAGGCCTTTGAGGTAGAGTTCCCTCACCGATCGAGTCGAGCTTCTCTCCGACCGGCTACGGGAAAAACCGGGTCACGTTTCCCGATCCAATCGGGGTGTATAGAGAAACTGATAACATCTATACGAGCTTCATTTCCGCACTGAATCATCGTCATTGCACATGATAGGGTAGCATGATGCTCCGTGGCGTCGTCTATCTATTAACACACCCCGATATCACCAATCAATTCTCAACATATGGTCCTGGCTGGCCGGGACAAAAAGGGCCTCACGTGCAGTTCGAAAAAAAAAAGTTTTGATTCTATTATTTTTACGAAGCGCCATCTCAAGTTAGGACGAGTAAATATTACTGGCTTTGATGAAGTGATGATCAGGAGATGAAAAAAAAACTTTACAGTTTTAAAGGCAGTGGACACTATTGGTAATTACTAAAAATAACTATTAGCATAAAACCTTATAATTGGTAACAAGTAATGGGGAGCTGTTGATGGTTTTTTCAAGAAAGAAGTAATTTTCCACGAATTTGATTTCGAGACCTCAGATTTAGAAGTTGAGGTCTCGAAATCAATCATCTAAACGCACACAACTTCGTGTGACAAGGGTGTTTTTCTTCCATTGTTATCTCGCAACTTCGACGACTAACTGAGCTCAAATTTTCACAGGTTTGTTATTTTATGCATATGTTGAGATACAGCAAGTGAGAAGACTGGTCTTTGACAATTACCAATAGTGTTCAGTAAGTATTTTTCTGATAAACTATATATCACGAAATGTGGATATACACGTGTCTAGGCACCTATAACCTGCTGTTGCTTTGCTGATATCCAGCTCTGGGTATCACTAGTTCACTCAGCCACTATTGCCTGACAAGAACAAGCCTTGCAGTGGTACCCAAATGTGGATATCGCTATTTCAGCCTTGCATTGCCTCACATGCACATGCCTCGCTGATACCCAACTGCGGATATCACCAACTGTGGATATCACTATTCCTGCCTTGCATTGTCTCATGCGCATGCCTCGCGTGCACATGCCCCGCTGACACCCCACTGGGGATATCACAAACTAGATATCACCAACTGTGGATATCACAAACTAGATATCACCAACTGTGGATATCACAAACTAGATATCACCAACTGTGGATATCACAAACAAGATATCACCAACTGGGGATATCACAAACTAGATATCACCAACTGGGGATATCACAAACTAGATATAACCAACTGGGGATATCACAGACTAGATATCACCAACTGTGGATATCACAAACTAGATATCACCAACTGTGGATATCACAAACTAGATATCACCAACTGTGGATATCACCAACTGTGGATATCACAAACTGTGGATACCACTGTTGTCAGCCCTGCATTGAGTCCTAACCACCTGTTACAGCATAGTTTCGCATCTGCCTCCAAAACAAAATGGCGGAGCCAAATGGCCTTGTATGTAGTTCTAAGAACACGTTTTCATCCCTTATTTTTAAAACAAAATTAATGATGTGTGCGTACATCCAGGGTTTGTACCAAACGGCTTTGTAATCCACACCGCTATAGGCCTACGACCATTTCATGCGAGCCCTGTACGTACTATAGTGACAACGTCCAATTTAATTATAATAGGGAAGCGCTATATATCGTATTAAATGGCTGATAACACGTAATCTTGATATAGCGATGAGATATTGACCGTAGAGAGGAATAAAGCAAAAGGTCGAATGCACCATGTACGTATTATTACGCTTGCTGGTGCAGTAAGCGTTGCTTCGATCGCCCAATCCATTGGAACATGTGGGAAATTATTTGCACATTATATCAAACGCAAAACCTGAGTTTTTTTTTATTGAGATACATTTGATTGTGCGAGTGGAGGATGTTCATTAACAACTACTCATCGCATTCTCTGCATAATATTATATGTGTCTACAAGGGAATACCTTATAAATCGGTGCCATCTTTTATTTGCTTTCTAAATTGTTATTTGTCACACAATTTTCCTGATCATCAAGTGTTCGGTGGCAACACTTCCTCCTGCAGGAGACTACACAGCCAAACTAGACCCACATAAAAATCCCGGCGGCCATATATTTCAACTTCATTAAAGCATGGCATTTTCGAGCGAGGGTTTTCAAAATCTCGTTTTGGTGTGTACACGGCACTCGAGGTGCTTTCATGTTGTTCTTTCTTAATGGTTCCCCTGAATGGGAATGTAATCGATCTATATTTATGAAAGCGCTGTAGATTTGTTTGTACGTGTTTTGTTGCGACTGTGGACTACAGCGGTGTGACTCTTTTCGATAAAGGCTGTAGGCGCGTGTTGTCTATGTCCATTATTTGAAAGCCAAATCGTTCCATATACAGAGGAACAAATAGATAGTAGGGAACATTTTGAATCTTTGCAAAGAATATAGAAAAATGCTCTTGCTTGGTCCATGGAGGAAAGGTCTGACAACTATATCTGTAGGGTAAAAATCAACAAATAATATGTTAATTTTGACTTCATGTGGTGTATATAGAAAAATGCATTTGCTTTGGATATAAAATGTGTAAAGCGTAAAATTACCGTTATTGTGTGTAATGCAGTGCAGGGTACCACTTCAATAATGTTGTCGTTGATGAAGGCATTTGGATACGGTTGATTTATTATTATGCATATCTATGATATTAAACTGATATGATTCCAGTGTCATTTGCTTCGTATTGAATATGCAATAATTTTATGTATTTGGAATACGTTTTTGTACGGGTAGTCTCCCAAAGCCAACAGTTTCTACATAGAGGTTCACCTTGCAGCAATTAATAGCGTCTCATCACTTTTTCCGGTTTACCTGAACACAATCAAGATTTGGAAAACCTCGGGGGTGTTAAGAAGTAACACTTTCACCGTTTAAATATGTGTTGGTGTGGTGTGCCTTATTATGGAGATACCAGACAAATCCCTCAGAAATAGCCGTACAACATTCAATTTACAACCTATGACCAAGAGATAGTTGTTTTGTAATAAGTCTACAAAACTAGCCTATCAAATGACTTAATAATGGTAACTCATCTACAGAAAAAACCCTCCACGACCCAGGTTTGCTGTTGACGACAGATAACATCTTAGTGCACCGGGTATATATAGAAAGTAACTTGATGTGATTTATTAGAGAACGGCAAATATTGATACGGTAATGGCGACTTCCTTTTGTTTGCTTAACGAGTGAATTCGTTCATCATCAACTATCAAGCCAGCCTCTCCCCCTCTTCTCTTAACAAACGCTCTCCGTCAACACGCCATCTCAGACGGTTGAACATTTACGAGTCGAACATGAACTTCTCGGAGTTGAGGTTTTTTTTTTCAGAGAGGACAGTGCCGACCATCTGAACCGTAGAGGACCGATGATGGCAATCAATTTAAAATGACTTCAATTCATTGAGGTCAAAATAACTGTATTTTAAGTGATATTTTAGTTTTGCAGGTACTGTTCTGACCTCGTTATTGATAGCTCCATTAGGATATAAAAAAAGACAATTAGTTTATATTGCCACAAGTTTTATGTTTTGAATAGCGCACTCATTGTGTGTGCTCAACTTCATAGAGCTGCCTAAGCAGAAAATAGTGCTTAAAAATTGTCTGCTAAAAGCAGAAATGAGCAGGATACCTGTCACAAATTGTACAAGTGATATGGTATTTTGGCTGGTAACCTTACTCTGGTACGCATATTGTGTTGTGCTTAGCTATTTTTGTGCCTAATAAGCAACTCTTTGAAATTGGGCCATGGTTTCAGCAATGCGAAGAAAATATTATGTCGAGTCATCATCGCTGTAAGCCTAGTGAGCCTCAGGGGTGAGGAGATAGGCGATCGTGATTGTGCATCAGGATAAACACATTGGCAATGCGACTTGTGGTTCTACCCGTACAAACCCTAAACAACAACCACTTCGAGTTCAAGGTTATGTCTCTCCATACGAATTGCTTTACTGTTGTAGATGCCGCGTTACCAATGCTGCGATGAGGTCATTGATTGTTGCTTGGTGATTGTCTTGTCAACCATTGCCTCAGTCGCTCAACCAGTGACAAAATTTGTGCATGTGGATGTTCTAATACGTTAATGGGTGCGTTCGTTTAGCTTCCCTGGGTCGACCCCGGTGTGTGGCGGTTTTTTTTTTCAGGACGAACGTGCGCAGATAACTACCCACGTTCTTCCTGGGAAAAAAAACCGCCACACACCGGGGTCGACCCAGGGAAGCTAAACGAACGCACCCCATGTCAGTCATCAAGGTCGAATCCCTGCATTTGATAACGCTGATTCTACTAGTATGCAGTCAGGGTTCCAGACCAGCTGCAATAACGAACGCAGTATGAAAAGAGTCCCCAGCTGCGCCACGTGTCTGGAACTACCACTTGTCTTTGTAACGCAACAATTCAAATCTCTTCTCAAAACTTATCTTACGTCACATGATTGTTTCCAAGGACTTATTTTCTTATCTTGTTTATGTGTTCTTTCGTGTGTTTTTGTATACTTGAACACCCAGAAGGGTTTATTGTGCGCATGATAAAGTCTTTATTATTAAAGACATTGGACACTATTGGTAGTTGTCAAAGACCAGTCATCTCACTTGGTGTTTGTCAACAAACTTGTGAAAATTTGAGCTCAACTGGTAGTCGAAGTTGCGAGATAATAATGAAAGAAGAAAAAAAATACCCTTGTCACACGAAGCTGTGTGCTTTCAGATGCTTGATTTCGAGACTTCAAATTCTAAATCTGAGGTATAGAAATCAAATTTGTGGAAAATTACTTCTTTCTCGAGAACTACGTTACTTCAGAGGGAGCCGTTTCTCACAATGTTTTATACTACCAACTCGTTACCAAGTAAGGTTTATGCTAATGATTATTTTGAGTAATTACTAAGAGTGTCCACTGCCTTTAACATTGGTATTAATAACTGATATTGTAGCAAGGAAAACACAAGGTCATGTTTCTGAAATGCCTACAGTTCTTATAATGATAACGACCATTGTATGGATAATTAAAGTATCTTTATTTGTGGAGCTACCCTGCCCTCATGTTGGAGCGCTCTTTTTTATTCCAACCATGTTTTCTCCCTGAGTGCTGTTGAATCATGCATCTCAGTGCGTGCACGCCTTCACTCTCTTGACTCCGTAAGGATGGCAACCTCCTTCCCGGGTACGGGGGTCAGACGACGACTGTTACATGTTTAGATAACAACCAACAGGGAAATCTAATCGAATATAATCCCCCCTTCCCGAGCGGGAAGTAAACGCTTAAAAAACACTCAGATTTGTCCTTAATTCCCTTTTTTTTTGAGTAGGATTCTTTCTGAGCAGGGCTTTGTTGAAAGCTTAGCTGACCTTTTAACGTGGCTGCAATAAACAGCATACACAGCGCAGCATAGTGAGCAGTTCTATGGAGAGTACAAAATTGCAGTTGTGTTTATTTTGTACCATGCTATTTAAGGAAACGAAATGCAACTAAATCTGCTCGTATTGAATTTGAGTTTGGATTTTCAGCGCTAACTACTGTTGTTGCGATGTTGTTTTGCTTGCTTTTTCCCGTCTTCTTCTGTAATGCGTCTTCGGTGCACTTGTCTACCGATAACATCTCCTTCGGGCAAGTTGAAACCATCTGCAGGGACTGATCATGGACAGGGCAAGATGACCCTCATTGTCAGTGCTCCTAGCTTTAGTCTTTCCTCAACTTACTTATAGTAACCGGCTCATATTTTTGTCTCACATACAATGTTTGTTTGTGTCCCGGGTACGAGATTTAAAGAAAATCCTGGTGGATTTTACGCGGTAATATATAAATTCTCAATCCTTACTTGTGAATATATTATTTACATAACATAACAATTAATATTTATAAGGCCGTATTCCATAAAGATCATAGCGCACATAAAGTTACATGGATACAGGTGAGGCCTTAGAGCTTTACGAAAATAAAAATAAAAATAAATGTCCCCAGTAAAGAGGAAAATTGATCCAAATAATTGTTTCAGCCACTGACGTGGATACTCCTTTCGACAACCCAAAAATGAGGTTCACTCTTTTTCCTGTGGCTCCCGCAGTTATACATCGTTAACCCACACCTGTGACGTCATGCTATTGTTAAATCGCTCCATTATTTTGCACGAATGGCGCATAATGTCCTCGGGCAGATCCTATACATATAAAATCGCATTGTGGTTGCCTGTTACAAATGACTCGCCCTAAATCTGAGTTTCTGATATTTCACTACAAGATTTGCATAAGTATTCCACGCAAAAGCGTATAGTGTCTACTAATCATTCAATTACCCCACAATAGAATCGTATAATATCAACATGGTTGGTGTTTTATACATAGCAAAAATGACTTGCATTGATCTGAGTTTCTAGTATTTCACCACAAGATTTGCATAAGTATTAGACGCAAACTTGTATTGAAGTTTCTACTAATCATTCAATATTACCTCACCTAGAAATCGTATAATTCCATCATGATTAGTTGCTTCATACACAGCATAAATAACTGTTGTTAGTACATGCCAGGTTGATGTCCTTTCTTGTTCTACTCTTCGTGTCTCTTACCCAGTATACATTAACTGTGTCAATTGATTCGTTTGCACCGATATATCATTTAAGGCGTGCCCATCGGTTGTGCACAACCCTATCGATGGGTTATAATCGAGTGCTGCTGTTACAGAGCATGTATAGCTACGAGCCACCGGAACATGTTCTGTTTTCTTTTCTGTCAGAGTATGTTCATTTGCCTCGAGTGTAGCAGTCCCTTTTCTCGTGATATCTCAATTCCTGCTCGCTATTTCTTGAATATCAATTCATCAGGGACTTTATACGGGCGTGTGCCCCCCGGGCAGGTGTTAAACACGTACATCGTTCCTTTCGGTTGAGTTCATATCAGAAGATCTTTGTTTGTAGTGTTATTAATGATATAAAGTTTATCATTGTATGTGTGATCTCTACCGCATGAATGTAACTCTAGGTATAGCCATCTTCATCAGTCCAAACCCTGACATTGGTTTTGCATTTCATCAGCATTTTGAGGATTGGCTAAATGCCTTGGGGACGTTTTATGCAGTGTCACGGTGGTATGGAGTGCTTCGAATTCATGCGCAAAAGGAAATTGTATGCGGTTAAAGACTATCATGTAAAATGGTTTTGGTTTCTGAGAAAAACACCAACGGACATTGTTTTTAAGATTGAAAAGTGATCACAGTTGTTATCATTGTCGAAGTCTTTAGACTGTGAAAGCCTTTGGACGTTATACCACTTTGATCCGAGGTAATTGCTTTTAAACCAACTCGCATACTCTAACGGGTCCGAATGTTCGAAGACGTGTTGCACAGTTCCTTTCTCTTTTTTGTAAGAAACTGGTATTGGAATGTTTTAAGACCGTACGAGGGTCCAGCTATACACGTTTCCATTGCATCAAAGGACAGTTTATCTGACTTGATTAAACTTAAAAGCAAAACACTTTTAATTGTCTGACGTTTCGACCCTAGCAGTGTCTTGACCGAAGGTCAGTTAAACTGAATTACACTTGGTCAACAACAATGTCATTTTAATTAGTGAGACACCATTTTTAAACGCAGCCGTTGCCCTCTTTTTCTTCACAAGTGGCGCGAAATGAAATGCAACATGCATCCTGATACATTCGGCGCCTGTGTGACGCACGTGTCCAATTTTCACCAGCGCGCCAAAATAAATCGATGGCGCGAAAAACGATACAACTCCGGTACTCGGGCGAGAAAGTTGATCAGGAGCGAGCGCGCAGGGGATTTAGGCTCAATAATGAGGCTGGGCAAAGCCAGCGATTCTATTCACGCAGTATAGCTCCTTGGTCTCCCGGGATATACCCCAAGCCTCCGCAGCCAGCTTATCAAAAGATTGTGATTTTCTTCGTGTGTGTGTGTGTCGTCTTCTCTCTCACTCTTTTCTTTTCTTTCCCCGGACGTGAAGAAGGAAGAGCTAGACTATAAGAAAGAGAGAGTAGTGACTATTGAGTTTTGGATTACTCGGACATCGCGAGACCGCTTCGGAGCTTGCCTTGGTGCCGCCTTTATATCCATCACATATTGTTGCGAAATTCAACATGAAATGGCGCAGACGAGTAATATCCAAGACAATCGGATGAGGTTGATGCGGAGCAGTACCGTACCTGTCGCAGATGGTAAGCTAATTTTAACCCAGCATAAGAATTGAAAGATAAAGTAGGTTGAATGTTTGAAGATGTCGCCTACAATCAAACAGGTTTGGATTGGTTGATGTGCTCGGATCGTGCGACTCATTTGGAAGGATAAATTGGGCGCCAAGCGCAGTCGAGCGTTGAGACAGCTCATCGGATTTGATTTTTTCTTGTCACTCTTAGTTTAAAGAAGAGGAAAGATGATGCCATCTCAAAAACACTTAAGATGTTAATACTTCACGCGAGGGTTGTGTTTCTTCATTCTTAATTGCGCCGCTGATTGAAGACACTCCGGAAGTCTTAGATTTAGAAATCCTTGAAACCTTAAGTTTATCATTAAACCTCACATCTTACAAACCAAGTGTCCTTGCGGCTGTGACTGTGTTAAGTCGAACCGTTTAGGACGAGTTGGCGATATCAAATAAAATAAATGGAACAATAATCGTCTTAAATTAAGATAATCGGATATACTCACTTGTTGTTATCTTCCATTGATGCAACTGAGTGTGAAGTTTTGTGTCAAGTCTAAATTTAGGCCTGCTTACTTTCAAAGGCTAAGCTTCTTGTCTGCAACTATAATCGTTGTCTATATATTATTTTGATTTTCCCAAGTTCATTCGGTGTTTTCAAATCGAGGAAAGAAGGGAGAGCAGCCACATATCGGCGGTGACTGATGTTCTGATACCAATGTGTTCCGAAAACTCCTGATGATTTACACGCTTGGGTTGGGGTTAGGGATAGGGTTAGGATTGAGGTTAGGGTGAGGGTTAAAGTTTGGGTTAGGCTTAAGATTAGGTTTAGGAAAACACAGTAGGGGTGTCGGAACATGTATTATGGGTGTCGGAACATTGCGGTGTCGGAACATAGAGGTGTCTGAACATAGGGGTGTCGAAGCATATATAGGGATCCAGAAACAATGGTAGAAAGCTCTTCTTTGAAAATAAGCTGCTGGCGTGCTGTAGTTTTTGAGAAATAAGTAAAACAATTTCACAAAAGTTATTTAAGCGTGTACAACGGGTTTGCGCAACTCTTCTGAAACACTGTCATGTGATTTACTTTTTTTGTTCTCAAACACTTAATGAAGCTGAAACTTCTACAGGTAAATGATATTACATCGTCTTCATTCACGGTGAGTAGGCTAGGTTATCATGACCAAAAACTTGATTCTGCAAAAGCTAGAAACACTAGACTTTCTATGTCAAAGCATGATGTTAACATGACCTTTTGGAATTGATGACGTCATCGAGATAACATAGTCGAAAATCAAACCATTTTTAGAATTAAATCTCCTCCAGTCTGACATTCCGTGCCGAGTGTTGCGGACTGATTTTTAAAAAGGGCACCACGTACCTGTGCTGCTTTCGAGGTAACCCTGGTTGTTTGCCAGGATGTTCTACGTGTCAATTTCCAAAATCAAGCAAATGCTTAAGCAATCCCTTAAGGTAAGAAATCGAATATCTTATTTAGTGTTTTTCGAGCGTGACATTTATGACTGATGTCCGTTTCTTCGCCCTCTATTCCTTATAAACCGACATAGGGCAGTTTTCTACGGCTATTTCATGACCTTAACATTATGATGACCTCGTTTGACCTTCCTATGTTCTGAATCAGTGTGACCTAATTTTAGTAATTGATGTGTCTTTGCTGACGTCACGCGCTGATTTTTATAGTTACGTTTTTTTGTTGCTTTTCCTGCATCTAGTAAGAGGCCCCACGTGGACAATAAGAATAATGTTTCAATGTTACAATATGACCCTGGAGTTCCATTAAGAAACAAACAGTCTCTATTCAGCCTCTGGCTTATAACCCAGAGACATGTTGATTTAGCACCGCATCCCCTTTGTGAGCAACACCCACCTTTCCTTCTTGCTTGTAAAAACATCATTGCCGAAGGCTGCCCCCTTTCTTATAGAGAGAATGCGATGGGCATGTTAGTTTCTTTTCCGAGCGCAGACAAGTTTTTTGGTGAGCATAAAAAAAGGCTACCAGCTAATGAAAGCAATTTGGTGGCCGCGTATGGAATCGTCAGCAGCTGTTGGGTTTTAATTTGGTCTGCATGCAGACCGAGTAGGCTTCTGAATCTGCCTGAATGTTACTTAAACATGCTCTGAACTTGGAAAATGTCCAGATTTTGTCCTCATGTTCGTTTTAAATACATTGAGCGAGAAAAAAATGTATGTGCAAAGGCAATGTATACCCCCCCCCTTTTTTTTAACCGTTCGATTGTTTTAATCCTATATAAATGTATATAGTTGTATACATTAAAATGAGCCTGTGAACATTTCATTTCAAACGGTGGTCAAGTTTTTGAGCTATCGCCGAAACTGCGGAGCGAATGTCCACGCAGGATGAATTATCCATATATAGGGATTAGGCATACACAATCTGAGAATCCCCCCTCATGTCCATAGCTGTTTCCCAATTCATGTTTGTCTGTTTAACTCTAGTAATATTTTTAATATTATTGTTTTATCATGTAAACTTGTACATATATTTTTGATGTAATTTTAATGTTAACCAAATGCCATTAGTCTATGACTTTTTATTTGGTCTTGTATTTTTATATGAAAATAAACCAATATTGAATAGAAGCGTTAGCGAGGTAACGGATCTTATATTCAAATATTTGGGGATAAAAATGATATATTTGTCCGTGTACTTCGAAGTGAAATGTATCCCAAAATGCATCATACTACACACAGCTGCCGAACTTCTTACCACGTAAGTTTTATTTGCCATTACATTTTCAGAGTCATTACTAAACATTGTATACAGGCCCTTTAACCGTAAAACCGTGTCTTATGTTACGATGTACTTCAACTATGTTTTTAGTAAGGCATGCGCTGCAAAACGTCGCCTGCAAGCTTTGTTTTGCAGCAGCTCAATACAATCCAAAATGCTGTAACTCGTAATTGGTGTTGTCATTACATGTTCAGAGTCATTGCCAATCGTATACGGACCCTTTAACCGTAAAACCGTGCCTATGTTAAGATATACATACGTCCTCCAAAACTTCGCGTGCAAAGCCCGTTTGCTTTGCAGCAGCTTTGCACGTTGTTGTTGTTTTGTCGTGCTCCTGATTAGGCGCGAAAGTGGTCACCATTTCCGATTATTAAAGTGTCTCCACTTAACATCATAGATTTAAAGTGCTCCCTGTCATTGCTTATAGAGTGGAAATTTGTTAACTTTTATCCCATGTCAAGCCCGTCAGCCGCGTTGTTTTGTCGTCACGTTTTTGTTGCTGTTGTTGTTGCTCCGATTCGTGTGTTTAAGTAAACGGTTAAAACATTGGTTAATAGTCACCTTAT
This sequence comes from Asterias rubens, assembly GCF_902459465.1. Taxonomy (NCBI): domain Eukaryota; kingdom Metazoa; phylum Echinodermata; class Asteroidea; order Forcipulatida; family Asteriidae; genus Asterias; species Asterias rubens. The sequence goes on from NC_047067.1 coordinate 3,048,791, forward strand.
GTCTCTCCTTGATCTGGAAAACCCTTACTACAAACAGTTTCTGGCTCAGCAGTATTTACGATTGCAATACAACTTACAAGTGCCATTTTCTCTACTCTCACTATACACTTAGTCGCTTGACCTGTTTGCTGTGCCAATTTATGACCAAGGCAAGGGTCCTTTTGATTTCTTTTATGTATAAGAGATCTGTGCCAAATTTAATTCTCAGCCTCAGTCACACTGAAGACGATATAAGTTTATGAGTACAAGTCCAGGAGCTGATTGTTTCTATGCCCGTAACCAACCCACGATAAGCTAAAGTTGAAGTATCGATGAACGGCCCTACATACTTCTTTTGATTCCCAATGTTGTAATTTGTTGTGTACTGACATATTCTCCACTCATTGGATTACTAACATCCATTATGCATCATAGTGGTTTATATTCATCCGAGATTACAAGCCTTTGTTAATTGTTTTTTTCAACTACATCATCTTGGCGTGTTTCTATCGCAATATTTTGTCCATATCCACCTTACGATGAACCCTATACATCGGTATTTCTCTCTAGTACCATTAAACATACTTCTTTTGATTCCCAAAGTTGTAATTTGTTTTGTACTGGCCGATTCACCATTCATCGCATGGCTAAAATCCCATGAATCATAGCGGTTTATATTCACTAGAGATTACTGCACGGTTCTCAGGCAGCCTATACAACACGAGGGCAATCTAACTTCATACGCAATCTCAATTGAGATTCACCATAAAGAATGATAGCTCAAGCAATCATTTTTATGGATATATGATCCATATTTGATGCAAATGGCTTGGACAAGTGGCCCTCAATCTACAACGGATGACTGATGAGAGTCGAGATCACGTCCCATGTGAGTGGGAAACAGGGAGCGTTTGACTGCAAATTCGTCTGGACTTCTTAAAGCCAGAAAGACAAAACAAAAACTCGGTGAAAAATCATTAAGGTTAGGGGTGCTTGCGTGTTTGGAGACTTGTGATCAAAATAATAAGCGTCGTAAGCTTATTAGGACATGGATGTATTGTTTTGGTTCGGTTTGTACCGGAATTTACACCCTTGACGTCTATATAAAGGCTCCCTGGTGTAGTAAGAAAGGAAGGGGGGGGGGTGACACCACAGACAGCCAGAACCCTTACCCGGTTACACCCGCTCCTTTTGGGGAAAAAGAAAAAACATTATAAGATCGTAACAAGTGCATTGAATGATTATGTACATCTAAATATAATGTTACACTAACCAAATTAATAAATGCACTAAGATAAAAAGTCTTATGTGCATTGACTTCTGATGTCATTTAAACATTTGTACACAGAAACTAAAAAACAAAAACAAAGTTGCGAAACATAGGCCTAATGTGATATGCTTACACTTTATATAATTTGGTTTGCACTGATGATAGCGTAATCATGTTCCCCGTTAAAAAAAAAACAATTTCGTCGAGGATGACTTTGTTTCAGATGGAGATAATAGGTCTGTAGGATTAATCGTATAATTACAAATGTTGATCTCATGTGAAGCTTTCAAGTATGATAAATAGGTAAAGTGAAATCTGACAATTAGCTATTAGTGTAACCCACGATTGATCACCCAATTCAATAAGTGAGTTACATATAAATCCATAATCATGTGCACAAAGCCAGACAATAATATTATTCAAACAATTGATTGCAGCTATGAATTCCATTGAATCAGATCACCATCTTATAATGGTTTGAAATCCTTTTGTAGATCAACGTTTTTGCCAATGGCATGAATCCCTACCCACTGTGAATGAAGATGTATATTATGATCTATTTTACCTAAGTTTCAGCTTTATTAGTCGTCAAGTTTTTGAGAGAAAACAGTGAACATCACAGAGCAATGTTTTCAGGAGAGTTACGTACGTTGTACATAATGCTAGATAGTTGTCGTCTCCCGAGACGAAACTATTATTTTCGTGACATTGTTCTATACCCATTTCTCATAAACTACAGCACCTCAGCAAGTAATATTTTAAAAGGTAGCTGTCTACAATTATTATCTTCAAACTGTGTTAGATTATTGTTAATCTGTTGACATTGTGTTTTTGCGTCGTACAACAAATATCCAAACCCTTTAACATATTGCTTTGCCTGGCTTTTGTGAGTATTTTTGGAAAACAATAATACACGCACGATAACTGGATATTGCAATATAACCGCCCCATAGGCGTTTATTTCTTTCACAAACACGAACTGTAATTGATGTGTTTTTTTTATATAAAGCTGGCATGCCTCACTCCTTGTCTTGTAGTGTATTAAGTTAGTGCTGACAAGCGAATCTTGCGCTGTAACAAGTGACAGGTATTAAGTATTACAACAAGTTAGTGATGGTGTTAAACAGACATCTAATTATAGAGGATGGAACCGTGTGTTTATACAGAGTAAACTTATGGATTTATGTGTCGACTCTGCACAGCTGCTGTATTTGTACTATTGTAGGGATCAATTGTGCTTAGAATAATATTCCAGTATTGGTTTTTGGGAAAACGGAAATTCTTGTTAATTATATTTTGGAAGGTAATTATTTGAACACGTACTCAAATATTGTACGATATTAACATCCTACATCACACAACGTCTGACACAGCGTATAGCATGCAACTGTAGTATGTACATTGATATCAACACACAAGCATATTTCAACTCCACACTATTGGTAGTTTACTAAATAATACTTATTCATAGTAACGAGCAACGGAAGGATGTTGATAGTATAAAACATTGTGAGAAACGGCTCACTCTTAAGTAACGTAGTTTTGAGAAAGATGTAGTTTCTCACTCTAAATGACTTTTTAAAAGATTTTTATAAGGCATCTGAAGCACAATTTGTGCAAAAACTGTGCTTTGTTTTCATTTTTATCTTGCAATTAAGATGTCCAACTGACACAAGATTTGTTTACTGTATACTTATGTTAGGATACACAAAGCGAGAATGCTGGTCTTTGACAATACAAAAGTGATCCACCAAGTGAGAATACTGGTCTTTGACAGTACCAAAGGTGTACAGTGCCTCTAAATCGAGCCCTCTATAGTTCAGTATGTTTTATTATCTCTGTACCAAAAAAGTAACAAGTAGCTGTAATTTTCAATGATTCATCATGTACCAGATGATAAACACATTGGCAATAAACCATAGCTTGATGATACAGCTATACACACTGCAGTGGTATCCTCACCAACGCACCACTATAGTTAATATAGCATGCTTTGATTTGCGTGATATCAATCTGCACTGTGGAGTTTTAACAGCTCTGAGGCTTTAATCGTCGGGAATAATGAACTGTGTAAGTTTAGCCTGGCTTCTATCTCTCTCTCTCTCTCAGGCAGCCAGGTCCCAGCGCGGATAGACATCCAATCCTTCTTTCCTGAACCGCTATGGAAGGGAATCGATATCCATCCGCGGTAGAGAAACAGGGGTCAGTAACCGTATACCGTCTCCACGGCGATCCGTAGCGTCCGGGCCGCGTTTGTTCCCCGGCGTGTCTCGGCGGTATTGCCCCCCTTTAGCAAGATGTGTTTTGTCTAATTCTCCCGGGATAGGAAAGGTGTGGAATCCAAACAAATAAATGATGGAAATAAGTCTATTCAATGTGCGTTGTTTAATAGAATCGTCAGATGCTTGCAGGTGACTGAAGTACGTCATACGGTACTGTACGGACGTGAAGGCATGGACGTGTCGTCGATGTAACTATAGTGCGCATTCTTACAAAATCCTAGTGCAATATTCTTCCTATTTATTAAATCTTTTTTTTTTTTTTTTTTAGTTAAAAGCACTTTTTGATGCGTAATTGATGCCTGGCTGTTTACCACGAAACAACAAAAATACGGATCTGGACAAATAATATGGAATACAAATGTATAGAAATCCAGCAGGTGTCACGTACGTCATTTGCCTTTGTACTGGCAGAAGTGCGGATGTTTAGTTGCCATGTCAAACAAGCTCCCTCTCCCCTCTCGGTAAAAAAATTATCTCCTAAATTCATTTAATTTTTGTTCCGGGATTAGCAGAACCTTGAGTTAAAAGCACTTTTCATGAGGTGCATTTAGATCCCAGCTATGTTGACTTCGAAACAACGCCGAAGTTTGTGAATAGCACATTTCTCACGATTGCCGTAGGATTGCGTCGGTTTACCGAAGCGCGTGTGGATTGACTGAGGGGGGAAAGTATAACAAGTTGACGGTATGGAGCATCACGCTCTTGACCCTGTCCGGGCTGAAGCCGTCAGTGCGTCAAAGTAGATTGGAATTGTGCACGCCGCAGTCAGCATTTCATCTTCATTAACTCGGCATATATAACACTCACTGAACCTGTAACCCATGCATGAATACTATAGACACCCAGTGTTCCAGGAAATGTAACTAGTTCAACTAGTAAATTCCATAATCATTTTCACTTCACTCATAATAAATAATGAACAAAATAACAGGCGTTATTATTCGGGCAGTGAATTCCAGTTTGTTTCACTCTAGAATTTGATTCCTTTCTCCTCGAGCGATTCATATGTGGTTTGTAAATGAGGTGACGGATGGTTGGGTTTATATTAAACTCAATGCACTATTGCAAAGTTAATGACCCGTCCCGGATAGCCAGTGCTATAGTTACGAAGAATCGTGAGTCAGTTCTGCACTTGGCAAAATTTACTTCTTGAAAACCGTTTCTAGTGTATAGCTAGGTCAAGATAACCTTACTATTGATGGTTGAGACGGTTAGAACCTGTAACCAACATGTCACAGTCTGAGGTTTTCTGTTGTTGTTTTGATTGTGTGTGTGGCTGCTCATTGCCCGATACCAAATATTGGGACCTAAATGTTATTTCAAACCAAATGCCAGCCCGAAGCTAAATGTAGCCAAAGCATAAACTTAAATATAGCTCGAACCTAATGTTGCCACAACACTTACCTATGAGCTTGGACCTAAGTGTAACCCAGATCCGTATTAAGTGTAGCTCGAACCTTAATGTAGCCACACCCCATACCTTAATTTAATTAGAACTTAAATGAAGCCACAACCTTTACCCAAAATACAGCTTTAACCTAAAATGTAACCACAACGCTTACCTAAATGAAACTTGAGCCTAAATGTGGCCACCGCAACCCTTACCCAAAGGTAGCTTTGACCTAAATGGAGTGATTTAATGTAGCTTCGACCTTAATGTATCCCTTACCTAAATGTAGCTTGAGCCTAAACTTAGCCACGACCCTTCCACGTAACCACAAACCCGTACATATATAGCCCGAACCAAAATATAACCTCGAACCTAGCCACAATCCGTGTACCTATACATTTATCTAAGGTGTGTGCTTTCAGATGCTTGATTTCGAGACCTCAAAATTCTCTCTGAGGTCTCGAAATCAAGTTCGTGGAAAAATATTTCTTGTTTTGAAAACTACGTTATTTTAGAGGGAGCCGTTTTCAACAGCTCCCCGTTTCTCGTTACCAAGTAAGGTTTTATGCTAATAATTATTTTGAGTAATTACCAATAGTGTCCACTGCTTTTAACCTTGCATATCAATAAAGCACCAAACCTGGCCACAAAAAAACGTAATGAATCTCCACAAAATTCGATATTTTGGCGCCAGGATTGTAATTTATGACACATGGCTATTACAAAATATACACTATTGTTATTCACCTTTTTTGTTCAAGCATGGTGCAATCAGTGTAACGTATACGCTAACATAACCCCAACCCAGCTGACATGTATAATGCGTCCATTGTTGGGCAGTCGTTGATGAGCTTTTGAGTTTGTATCAGAGAATACCCCACACAAACCTTAAAAGGGTTTGGGTATTTTTTGTAAGGCACACAACAAAATATTCACATATTTACGAAACACGCTTTGAAGATACCGATGGTAGAAAGCTCCCCTTAAAATATTACATGCTGAGGTGATGTTTTTTTTGGAGAAATTAGTAAAACAATTTTACGAAAAAACGATCGTCTCAGGAGTCAAAAATTAATTTAGATTGTGCAACGTTTGGTAAATACGTTTCCAATGCTCAAAATAATACCGTATTTACGTGACTCTCCTGGGGTCGATTTCACAAAGGTAGTCTCCTAACTTAGGACTAGTCCTCAGCAATGCTAAGAGATAGGACTGGTCCTAAGTTAGGACCAGTTACTCATCCTAACTTAGGACTGGTCCTATCTCTTAGCATTGCCTAGGACTAGTCCTAAGTTAGGACTACCTTTGTGAAATCCACCCCCGAAAACAATGCTATGTGGTTTTTGGCGTCTAATGAGGCTGAAACTTCAACAGGTATAATACATATTTGATCACAGTGAGTAGTGATTCATGTCATAGCCACAAGGTATATATCAAACCCTTTAAATGGGACAGAACGTCCCTTCATGAAATTCATTAAAGGTGACAGCGAAACCATAGGTGTACGTGGGCGTGTTATGCCCAACGGACGGCATTATGTTAGCATTGGAATTGACTTTGGTAACATCAGCCATATGGATACTGTAAAGTAACACATAACCATACGTGGAATATCATAGCTAGCCTGGCACTTCTGCACCATAGATCAATCCTAATAAACACCATATATTTCTGATGATGACCAGGCTGTGTGATGTCCCATCTACCCATCTTTATCTTAACCTTTTAACTTGAGACAATTTTTTCCGCGTTAGCTCTTTTTATGCATTGATCGGTTACATAAAATAGGTTTGTGTCTACCTAATCCCGTAAGGGGAATTATATAGAAAAACACGCTCTTTTGAATCGTGCCCTTTTCCCACACATTTTAAAGGTCAACTTTTAAGCAACTTTTCATTAAAATGCTGAGCAATGCGTTTTACGGACCCTATTCCGTGTCACAGGGCCCTGCCGTCGATTTCACCAAACGTTTCCTAACTTAAGTTTAATCTTAGGACTTACGATGAGTCCCAACCCTACACTGTAGCATGCAGACCTTAAGATTAATCCTAACTCGTCCTAACTCTAGATGGGATTAATCCTAGCGTTTCGTGAAATCGGCTGCAAACCCCTCTCTGAGTCAGTGTGTCCCAAATCTCTTTGCTTAACTGGTACAGGTAAGCCTAACCCAAGTATGAGATAAAGCAACCTTAGACCATGGATACGGGCAGCAATTTTGTCATACTCAAAAAATGTCTTGATTTTGTTTAAGGAAATGTTCCCATTCAGCACAACGACAGTGGCAGTTTTGATGTAAAAAAAAATCATCCGAGTAAATGTTGACCCGCATGACTGCGAACACCCTGAGTTCAGTGGTGCAGAAAATTAACCTTGACCGTATCTTGCATCTATAGGAAACTGAAATGTTGAATGACAAATCAGATTGTCACAATAATATGAGTTAAATATATTTAAACAAACAAACGGTTGTTTTGTAGGTAGACATACCAGTGAATTTGCATTAACGATTAACAAATTGACTATAGTTGTAGAAAAGGTCGTTATTTCTTTTTTTACACAGAGTGGAAAAGAAATAACATTTCTCAAAAATGAAATCCTTATGGAAAAACAAAAGATTGGATAAGTTGTGGCGCGAAACTCGAAATGATTCTGTAAAAAAATACTCTATGTTGTAATTTGAATCCCAGAGGAGGATTAGTAGTATACACTGAAAGGTCAAAGAAAAAAATCAATGAGTTCAGCATTTTGATAACAAAATAATACACCCACCGGTTTGTTTATAATACATTTCTGAATAAATTTTATAAACAAAACATTGAAATTGAAACAGGTGGCTCAAAGGCCAAAATCAATTAATTGACATCATAATGATAATATCCGCGCATGAAACAGCCGCTTAGTATCACATCAGTAGCTGTGAATTTTATCTGCGGGCGCTCTTCAACTGCACCAGCATTGAGCTTATTTTTCTATTCTCGCAGTATAGATGACGCGGACTGTGTTTGGAGGCGCCATAGTAATTACTACTATTTGATCCTGAAGGTTCTTTCACACAACATGAGGTGCGATATCTCAAAGGAAGCTATTGGTAATTTCCCCCCTCAGACCGTTTTTCCCTGATGAATAGGGTTTTCAAATGATAGGATGTCCTTATCGTGTGGTTTCCATGTACAAGTTCATACTATGTTTTCCATTTATTCATTGTCGTTTAAAGAATGTAATTGCAACCTTCGATTGTATACACATACAATGTACAACAATAGTCACCATCTGATTTGAAAATAGTCTCGCAATGGATGCAAATTGGTGTCTTATTGTTATTGATTATGAAATTGGATGGCGTGAAAACTGGCTTTACAATGTCGTTTGCGAGTCTGAGTACATGTCGATACCAGACGTTGTTTTGGGCCCGTGTCCCTCGTTTTCAAGACACTGGCAAATGAACTTGTGGTACCCTAAAAGGCATTGGACACTATTGGTAATTACTCAAAATAATTATTAGCATATAACCTTACTTGGTAACGAGTGATGGGGAGAGGTTATAGTATAAAACATTGTGAGAAACGGCTCCCTCTGAAGTAATGTAGTTTTCGAGAAAGAAGTAATTTTTCCACGAATTTGATTTCGAGACCTACCTCAGACTTAGAATTTGAGGTCTCGAAATCAAGCCTCTGAAAGCACATAACTATACGTGTGACAATTTTTTTTTCCTTTAGTTATTATCTCGCAACTTCGACGACCGATTGAGCTCAAATTTTTACATGTTTGTTATTTTATGCATAAAAATGTTGAGATACACCAAGTGAGAAGACTGGTCTTTGTCAGTTACCAATAGTGTCCAGAGTCTTTTTGAACCTTTGTGCGACACTTGGAGATGATCCTAAGATAAACGGTTTCACCTCTATATTATGTTGAACACTTTTCAGACGACCTGCAAATTTGAACTTGCTGGTCAAGTTTCCAACTTTTTGAATTCCGCAGATCCATATCCGGTATACAAATAACACTAAACCCCGAAAGATGTACTCGTGTACACCTATGTGTGTTTCTTTCATCACTGGCTTTAGGTGAAACAGGTTTTCTTTGTGTAATATTACCACCTTACTTATTATAATAATAACAATAATAATTGTGGCCTCTTATAGCGTAATGTCCGTCACTTGATTTGGACAGTAAAGTATAATGCTTTACTGCTATTGATTTTAGGCTGTTTAAGGTTTACATTTTTTTAATTTTTTTTTTATTTTAAGGATTGTTTTATTAATGTGTATCTAAAAAAATAATACACACGAGTGTTACCTCTGCTGGTACTTTGATATTTTTTTCTCTTAATATTTTGTAAAGCGTATAGGAGGTATTTTTAACAAGAGATTTGGCGCTATGCAAATTGTTGTTAGTATTATCTATATCCCGACCGACAGTAGGGGTGTGTGGTGTGTTTTAGTTAACATGCCGTTGCTAGGGTTACCTGAACGTTATCAGGAATTATAGTAGAGCTGTAAGTTTTCCTGTTGAGTCTGTCCCCATTGCCTCTTTCTCAACAAATAATTGGTCAAGCTTTATTTTCGGCACGATCTATCGGTACTGCATCGTACACACCACAGCAAACGTGTTTTATTTGGGTTTACGATAAAAACAGGACAAAAGCATACAGACATTTCATGTAGGCCTACGGATAATTATTCAGATGAAGGAGACAGTACCTGTGAATAATAATGATCAAAAAGTGTTGTTGGCCCGTAAAAATAGAATCAAACTCTATGGGAATTTTCGCCACCCATTGGGTATTCCAACATCCATGTTCAAACTGATTTGAATTTGCCGTTCAATTACGGGAAATGGGTCGTGGCCGACTTTATCTTATATCACAGACATACTCAGTGTACACATTTCTCGCTATGTAGGAGTAATGTCTAGAAGAAGCAAACCAAACAAATACAAAAATGAGATGCTGTAAAATAGTCTTGTGTGTTGTTGTTGTTGTTGTTGTTGTTTTTTTTTTTTAACTAAATATTTACGAAAATATATAATTTTGTTCCTGATAAATGGATAAATTGCAAATTGTTAAATTGAACATTAAATAAATGATTTTTTTCAGGCTGCCTGTTTTTGCAATGCACTGATTATTAGCTAATAATAGGGCTGGGCTATTAGTTCCAGAATAATCAGCCTTTGATTGTGTAAATTAAAAGATTTGTAACATGCCGAGAGCTTTTATTACAAGCAGCATTTGACCACAACTCTTAGAGCAGCGACAAAAATGCGATTGGTTTGTCAGTCGGTGTCCATCCTGGTCAATTGTGCTCTTAATTGTTTTGCACGTAGTTTTCCTTGAATGTGTTTAACATCAATTTTTACCCCCCCCCCCCTTTTAGCAAAGAAAAAATCCCAAACACAATATTAAGCCACTTCCAAGGTCCCTCGTCGCGAATCAGACGACTTCCTTTTTGCGTCAGGCGTTGCTGTGGCAACCATCTATAGACGCCATCTTGCCTTTGTGTTAACACCTAATCAGTGAAAAGGACTAGCGTGGTGAAAGTGTCTGCCTGTCTTTTATTTTGTCAAGGGGCATGTCTCTAATATACTGATCAGTTAGAAAGAATTGACCATGAACTTTGAAACCTGCCACCGGCTCATATTGTCTGATATCGAAAATTTTGTATCAATTTATATTAATTTGTGGTCTGCAGCTGTGTATTAGGTGAACGTGTTTACACACTTTAAACTGAGAACTGTTTAAGAAAGGGATGCCGACTGGAAACAATATGAACAATAAGAAAGTCTTTGCTTCTCCTCCTTCTCCAGACTGGACATAATATGAACAACAAGAAAGTCTTTGCTTCTCCTTCGTGTGCAAAACCAACGAAAAAAACAGAACAAGTCCGAACAATTAATATGAAAACATTTAGCCTGTTTGAGATATGGTGCACACTAATAATATAACACTGTAATAAGGTTTGGGTAAATCTGTCTGTATGCACCCAAGCCAAACAGTGCACTCCTCTTATCTCAAAAAGGCTGTTGGGATTTCCCATATTTAGGGTACTGTATTCACCAGCATGTGTGATCGTGACTGCTTTCTTATGTTTTCAAAATGGCGGCCAGTTGTTATCTCTAGTCTGCGAGCTCACAAATAATAAGTTCACCTCAGAACCAACCGATTTTGTCACTGGGAAAATGTGACCGTTTGACTTTTACTGACGAAGTCCAGGAAATAACATCAGTATGAAAGAGACCCCTTCTGAAATTAACGCGCCTTAATATATCGATTGCCGCATTCATAGATGAAACGTCATGGTTTTGACACAGGTTCGTTGTTATGGTGAGTTTCCTGGAAACTAGAGAATTGAAATTAGATTACTCTTTCGAAATATATTGATGTTCTGTCCCGTTTGAAGGCTTCATTTAACATCATTTTCTTAAAGAAGTGGCGAGACGATTGAAATATACAATTCGAGTCAATTCCTCTTTCAAAGTCTTACATTATGTTTCCGTTGAAGTATTTGCTGTAAATGGAAATACACAATCACCTGAATACAATATTTGTAGGTTAAGGATGTCAACGGGGTGATGTTGCAGGGATTTAGTTGTTTTATTTGCGTTATCTTTAATGCGGTTTAACTCCGATCAGTGCCCAGTACTGCTTTCCTTGGAGGCCATCAGTAGAACATGGTAATAGCAAAACATATTAGGGTTTAAACACCGTTTATTGCTATAGCTATGTGTAGACGTCTTTATGTTATTCTTCAGATTATATTACAATCAGACCCTGTCTGCTCTCCGGAGTCTTAAACCGTGACAGGTATTCTAGAATACGAGAATAAAGAATGATATACCCCCTTCTAAGATTAGCCATTATTTGGGGTTCGTTCACCGTAGACCTGGACAAGCTGAACTGTAAAATATCGAATATCGAGCACAATGCCGGTTGAAATCGAGTAGCTTTGGATTGTTTGTAATCGGGAGGTTTATACTCCGATTCGCGTGGGCAAGAATAATTCGGTCTTAACATCTCGGTAATACTGTAGCTTGCTATGCTATGTATTAACAAGTTATTAAAATATTAGGAAAGATCTGGACGAGAACAATGCACCTTTTCAGCAACTGCAACATTGATACTCTGAGATGTGAACAGTTTTCTATAGAAATGAGAGTTTAGGCCTATGTTACGATTACCTTTTACGCTGTGTTTGGTTCAAACATTTTTCCCTCCCTGCTACATTTGCCCCCCCCTTGTTTTTTGACTTATTGAAGATTGTAAGGAAGTATTGTAATGACTGCACAGAAGATATTCATCTCAAAGTAAACATAAACCTCTAATGTACAGTGTTTAGCAACAGAGGGCGGGCTTCTGCTTGACAAGGAGTCACCAAACAAAAAGTACAGAACGTAGTAATCTTCATCATGAACTGCCTCTTAGTGATTGCATTGTGCTAAAGTGCGCCCTCTATTTGTCAGCATGGTCACATTAACTGCATTTTGTAGCTTAAGGAATTGAGTTGTGGTGGTGGCATGAATGACCTTGCATAGTTCCCTTCATGATTGTTAGGCTTTGAAAATGTATAGCAAAGGCTCATAACAATGTAGGATTTTAGAAGTCATGATTAAAATTAGGCAGTTAGCATGAAAATTACGCGCTTCCATTATAGTTTCGTTCGACTATGAGTATTTTTTTAGTTAATGTTTCTTTTTGCCATGATGACTTTGAAAGGTTACCTATGGCTGGCGCAACTTACACAGCTATAGTTAACATTGCATAGTCTACAACCCTTTTTCAGCTACAGTTTATCGGGTATCTTTTGAATATTCATAGCCAAAACAAAAAACAATCTTCTAGAAGACGGGTCATATTCGTCTCTGTCAGCGTCAACAAACCCAATAGCGCCCTCTTCCGTAACCATGACTGAAAGACGATGATAATGCTTCATGGATTGGGAAAAAATGTTAAGAGACGATTCAATAGACCTTTTCGCAAATACCATTGCGCAAGCGCAAACTGTTGAATGAGGTGCATTGTGGGATAGATATGGATCAAATTTGGATACCAGCTAGACCACAATGCACCTAATTCCAAGCTTTACGCGCGCACCCCAGTATTTGCGAAAAGGTCTATGAGCCCGGGGTGCGTTCCACTCGCGCAAACGACTCGCAACTGTTCGCGCAAACGTTTTTTATCTTTTGAACGATTGGTGCGTATACGCGATGTCAATATGGCGGCGCCCTGAAATGACGATGGTACGCACCATTCGAAGTTTTTTTTTAAATTTGTTTTTGCTGCAATAGTCCTCTTTTTGACATCATTACATCAACTAATTAACTTTCTTATTCCAAATCTGCATTATCCTCCACCGAAAATACAATGTAATAATGTTTGTGACAAAGAAATAATACCGTATGCTTGTCCGCCATTTTAAAAACCACTCGCCAGCACCTCAGAAGTATGTTCGCCTTAAGTTGCCAACGTTCGCCAACGGTGGCGGCGAACAACTCGTTCCACTTGAAATTGTTGGCGAGCGTGCGCAACTGTTGGCAACGTTTGCGCGAGTGGAACGCACCCCTGTTATCGTTTATGTTGAAACGAAATAATTCGTTTTGAAGGCACTGATACGTTTGGTTATTGAAAAAGACCAGTTTTCTCACCCCCCTTTTTTTTTATTGCATTACTTTGTGTGTTTTCAACCGATAATAAAAGGCTTGAGCTGAAGGTTTTTAGTCAGTTTTATTATTTGAGAGAGAAATTACCTCTTTCTCAAGTTACTTCAAGCACTTTTGTGCGAGCAATTATTTTGAGTAATTACCAAGAGTGTCCAGTGCCTTTTACTACGTTTGTCTCAGTATTAAAAATAGCTTGCAAGGTTTCGTCTGAATTGTTTCATCCAAATGATGGAAAATGATTACAATCTTTTTACAGTGCGGGTACCATTTCTATACAGATGGTACACTACTCAATGCACACGACAGGTGTTGGTTCAGACCACAGCAGGTGTATTTCTTGACATCTGAGAATAATGTCGACAACCGAATAGGGCATCGTTGTTTTCAGTTCAGTTTACCATGCTTGAACTTGCAGATTGTCAGGACGCTTAAAGACAAGTTTCAAAGTCATTTGTAAGACATATATGTGGGTGCCTTAATTATTTATCTACCATTATTATTCGAAACAACCTCTCCGTCTCTTGGTTTTTACCGGAACGGTGCCTGTAAATGCTGCTGCTCGTCTGCTATTGCAGACTCTTGAGAATTGCCGATTGGAAATTGTTTGAGGTTCATGTTAATGTTTTAAAAGTGACACATTGCCTTGGATTGGACGAGTTGGTCTATAAAAATCGTTTGTTATAAAATGCATATGGTTAGAAAGATGTTGTAAAAGTAAAATACAATGATCTACACAAATATGCCTCGAAATTGCGTGGGACTCCCATAAATGGCCGACCGGGTTTGTAGTAGACGATGTAAAATGAAAACTACGCAATTTCGAGGCGTATTGTGTGGATCATTGTATTCTACATTTTACATCATCTTTCTACCCAAATGCATTTTATAACAAACCATTACAAATATTTTTATTGGCCAACTCGTCCGATAAAAGGCAACGTGTCCATTTAATCATAATACATGCACGCTCTGATCTGTCATTCAGATTTATGCATATTATTTCTATAATTTGTTGTAATTTCTGCATGCTCTACGCAGTCTTGCATTTCTCTAGAGGTTTTGTGTAATGTGCCAGCATACATCTCATGCCCGTGTTTTGTTTTCTTTCAACTTGAGCATTTTACCTCGTAGGCCTTCAGTGTTCTTTTCAAGTTTTCATGGATAGAGTTCGATAGTTTAAGCTCTTATAATATTTTCAATCTTGTCATTTTGAAGATAAGAAGTGTTCGATCAATACTGTTAATTAACAGCGCAAGTCTCAGAGCGATGCTTCACTCGCCTCTTGGGAGGTCTATCTGTGAAAATGAGAAATAATAATCATGCACCACCAACGTGCTGAACTACTTCCGAACCCTTGTGGAATGAGAGGCGCTGTGCTGAATCGTAACACTGTTACGATTAAAACAAAGACAAGCTTGCGTTAAAGACACTGGACACTATTGGTAATTGTCACAGACCAGTCTTGCTGTATCTCAACATAATGTATAAAATAAAATAAAAATGTGAAAAATTTAGCTCAGTTGGTCGTCGAAGTTGCGAGATAATAATGGAAAAAAAAACCTTAGTCACACAAAGTTGGGTGCTTTCAGATGCTTGATGTCGAGACCTCAAAATCAAATACCGAGGTCTCGAAATCAAACTCGTTGAAAATTACTTCATTCTCAAAAACTACGTTACTTCAGAGGGAGCCGTTTCTAACATCGTTTTATACTATCAACCTCTCCCCATTACTCATTTCCAAGTGAGGTTTTTATGCTATAGTAATTACCAAGAGTGTTAACTGCCTTTAACGGGTGTTCGGGCAGCTCTAAATTAGGTTAATGTGGTCGGCTGATGATGTGGTCATCATAACACTGGACATATTTTCGTAGATCTGCCTGTAATATTTGACCGAGATATGCATATGAAGGTGCAATAACTAGGGCATTTTGCAATATTTTGCTCAGTTAATTATTGTATAGCTTAAATGATAACCAACTTGCTTGATGGGTGTAGTGTTATTCAATGAATCATTGGTCAGGAGGGTTTACGTGCGCGTGCTCAAAACTACGTAAACAATAGACCTTTTCGCAAATACTGGGGCGCGCGCATAAAGCTTGAAACTGATGCATTGAGGTCTAGCTGGTATCCAAATTTGATCCATATCTATCCCACAATGCACCTAATCAACAGTCTGCGCTTGCGCATTGGTATTTGCGATAAGGTCTATGGAAATTTACCTGGTAAGTCTACTGCCACCTAGTGTTCAAAAGTCCCCCATTGGGTTTTCAGCCCCTACCTTACTGCGTGAGATTTCCCTGTAAACAATTCACTGGTATTTTTTTCTCCCACATCTAAAACTGAAACTTCCTTCATTGTCTTCTTTCCTTTTGGGTTTTATAAATGATTATTTAAAATGTAAAGTTGTGTTATGTTTTCCTTCGGATATCTCACATTTTGTAGTGGTGGGGTCGTCATGTTGGCGTAGTGGTATCTTGCCTTGTCTTCCATCCTCAAGTACTCATGTTCGAGTCCCACAGGGACACTGTGTGAGTTGGGTTTTCAGCCCCTACCTTACTGCGTTGGAGTTCACTGTAAACAATTCTCTTTGGGTTTTCCTCCCACACCAAAAACTAAAACTTCCTTCCTTGTCTTCTCTCAATTGGGTTATTTCCTAGTACAGTAATTAAGTTCACTTTTCTGAGAGTCTTTGCTTTAACAACCATAATAAATGAAATGATGTTGAGGTAAATAGTTCTTCTGTCAAGAAATACTGAATGATGCGCAGAGCTTACCGTCTTATATAAAAGTCTTGGTTCCAAGGGCACGCTTACTTCATGTGGATCCTTTCTTATGATTTGAGATTAGCCCAAATTCCAATTTACACACCTGTACCATAAAGTATTGAAGTCTCACTATAAATTCTCACCATTTCTAGCACACAGCTCCTCCTCAGTCAGGGAATAAAATAAAAAGCTCCTCCTCAGTCAGGAAAAAAATAAAAAGTTAATTGCCAGACAACATGCCATCCAGCAAAATCCCTTAATTAAAAAGACGGGCATAAGAAGTGAGATATTAGGAGAGCTCAATCCAACAAATTAAAAAAATAACTGGGCCAGTCCTACTCTGGTTGATTAAAATGTGTTGACATATTAACTGCCTCATTTGCTACATACCACGATGGACGAGGTTAAAAGCACGAAGGGAGATAAGGATTCACTCGTTTATACTTTTAGAGGATGTGAAGTGAGAAGGAATGTAGAGGCCCTTTGCAAAACCACGGCTTCGTCTCTAGATTCGGCTCAGGCTAGCTTGACCCCGCGTACGCGCTCGGGGCATCAGGCGAGAGGAGGGAGCCTGGTGCCGAATCCAAAGCCGAAGCCGTCAATTCGAAAAGGCCCGTAGTACTGAAATGCTTGAATCTTATGGTTGATATTCGACGAGCTTAAACGCAGTAGAGTTCACGCCAGACGTGGACCGGTCACTATTCCATCTAGGCACCCGTACGAGGTGCGATCTCACCCGCCGAGAGAAGCCCAATATAGTGTGCATTGTTAATTTTGTTTTACGGAGGAATGATGACGTCATTGCATTAGATCCATTCGAACATGGCATAATTACTTTGGTCAGTGTGATGATTAATCCGAGGAAAACTTAATGTAAGAATATTTGAGCAAATCTCTAAACCTCTTAAGCTTAAATCTTTGTCACCTGTCGTGACTTTATGACGTCTGTAATGGGCAAATTCATCCGGGCATACAAACTACACATTTATTTGCAATGAAGAGTCTGAGTCTGACCAACGATCCTCTATATTAGATTTGTCTTTTGATAAATTGACGATCCGGTTTGTTTGATTTCCTTGAAACTAACTGACTTTCATCTCTGATGTAAAGAGGCAAAATCTACACAATTCTCTTCGTTTGCTTTCAAAGTCTGCCTCCATTTAAAGGCACTGGACACTATTGGAAGCTCAACATAATTGTTAGCATACAAACTTGCTTGGTATTCGAGCAATGAGAAGTTGTTGATAGTATAACACATTGTGAGAATAGGCTCCCTCTGTGAAGTAACGTAGTTTTTTTAGTTTTTCTCACTCAATTGCTAAAGTACCTCATGTCTAAAGCCTTTTATTAGGCATCTGAAAACACCCAAATTGGTGCAACAAGGTTTTTTCTTTCAATATTCTCTTGCAATTTTGATGACCAATTGAGTCACAGTTTTCATATGTTTGTTATTTTATGCATATGTTGAGAAACACCAAGTGAGAAGACTGGTCTTTGGTAATACCAAAGGTGTTCAGTTCGGTTCCTTTAATGCTCCTCTTGTCCATCGTCTTATCGTTGGTCAGAGGTTGAGGAGTAGAGAGTTATATGCAGGGATGCGTATGCTGGAATGTAGGCTCAGTGTTTTCATTTGTTTGATTTACGGCTTGGTCTGTCATTCTGTCGACGTCAATGTGCAAATCAACCATCAATATTGTACGAGCTTTATTTATTGTGTTTTTGCCGACCGAGAAGTTAATGTTTATGAAGAAGTATCGGTTGATATGTCTGATGGTGCTGAAACGAAACACAAACGGATACTTCTGGTGTAGAGATAAAACAAATAAAATAAATTAAGTATAAATATTTTACGCACGAATGTGGTGTATTATATTAATTTAAATATTCGGGGAAAAAAATAAAATAAAATAAATCAGATCAAAGCAAATCATTACCAGCTACAATAAAACAAAAGAAATAATTGATGGCAATAAGCAATAATAAATTAGACGAAAAAAAAGGAGAACAAAAGTTACCTAAACGCAGGAACAGTCATACATTCCGGTAGAATCATATGGTGACAACTTTATGTTCAATTGAAAAACCAAACAAACCCACACCCCAGGCGTCGGCTGAAGACATCCGCTCTCGCTCAACTGAACTGAACTGAGTTTATACTAATTATATAGGTTGCATTTTTCCAGTCGTAATGATAAATGTCCAAACCCGTTAAAGGGTCATAGATTCATGTCAATAGGAATTGATAAATGACTTAGCATTATCGTTTGATTAATTTCATACCAGAGTAACCCACGTCAGACGAACGTTGAAAAAAACAACCAAAGAGCGCATGCGCACAGTACGGAGTCTGGACGTTACTAATTTTAATTAGGCCACACTGCCCGCGGTAAACCGGTCTGGATGGATCTCATTCTCCCTTAGATGTTCGGACTTCAGTTTTATGTTCCAAAGAAAACAAGACTTGGTTCTTTCAACACAACCATAGCACGCGGTCGCTCATAGTGACTTTCCAATAAAGGTACATTTTCGCTAACTCGACCCTCTTAAATACATCGGTAAATCCAACATAGCTTACCAAACGTTTTTACTTAAATTAATGCAAACAATATTTAATGGCCTGACATTTCGACCCTAGCAGGGTTTCTCGAAAACTTAAATTAATAATAACATAGTTGTATTTGGGCGTAATTGGAATGGGACCGCATCAACCCACGTCCCTCCAATCGTTTACTACTCCACTCCTGCGATTTTCTCGTCACTCAATCCGGAGAAACCACAATGCTCACAGGTCATGCCCAGACTCAATCTCATAGAGCTGTTTAAGCACGGCAAGTAGCTAAGCACAATAACATTTTGCTTACCAGAATAAGGTTATCTTGTCAAAATGTGAAATATGAAGCAAGGTATCCTGCTCACTTCTGCTTAGCAGAAACTCGTTAAAGACATTGGACACTATTGGTAATTGTCAAAGACTAGTCTTCACAGTTGGTGTATCTCAACATATGCATAAAAAACAAACCTGTGAAAATTTGAGCTCAGTCGGTCGTCGAAGTTGCAACTTATTAATGAAAGAAAAAACCATGGTCACACGAAGTTGTGTGCTTTCAGATGCTTGATTTCGAGACCTCAAATTCTAAATCTGAGGTCTCGAAATCAAATGCTTGGAAAATTACTTCTTTCTTGAAAACTACGTCACTTTAAAGGGAGCTGTTTCTGAGAAACAGTTTCTCACAATATTTTTTATACTATCAACCTCTCACCATTACTCGTAATCAAGAAAGGTTTTATGATAATAATTATTTTGAGTAATTACCAATAGTGTCCACTGCCTTTGAGCAGCTCTATGGTTATAATAATTTACCATTTCGTCCGCTCCACACTTTCCCAACATAATAAGATTTATGACGCAGTAGTCGGTTTAATCTTAATGAATGCCAAACTTGTATTGTGCAATTAGGCTAGATTATCTGCAACTATTAGATTATCTGATAAGATTAATCCAATCTACTCATCAACTAACCGCAGATCAAATTTAGACACAACAAGTAGTTATTGGTAGCGGCCGCATGCATTCATGGATGTTATATATTGTATCGTATTATTTATATTCAAACATAAAACCTACTTCTACACGTACAAGTAGAAACTTGTAGGCTGGACCTGCATATTATATTCCTGTGTAGTTTTACAAACACAAACATAAACCCCTTTACTTCCATACAATTATAATATACTTTAGGCCCATCAGCATTTTGTGATCATATAAAAGCTTCCATATTCTTGAACCTTAACCGTAATCGAATTTATCCCCCTTAAAATATTCACAACCGGGTTTGTTATTACCAAACCTGAACATAAATCATTCTTCGTGGTGTGCTTTGAGACTGACTTGCAATTTCGATCTTTGACTCGTTTAGATATCGTCAGATTCTCGTGAGATGGAGAGAGAAGGGGGGGGGGGGGGGGGTGGGGGAGTTGATGTCAACTCTTACCGTCCTCTCCGTCAGCAGTCAAACCAGCCAGTCTAGGCTGTTAAGCATGGGCCGCCCAGAACGGATCATATATCACTTGGTCATTAGAGGAGAACAGAAAATGTTTGAGGGCTGACTTTGTAAATCATTGAAGGCTGTTATCCAAAAAGCTTGTTTGACCTTATCATATAGCGTCAATGTGCTTCTGGCAAGCACCCAAAATGCAAATCTAAGAAAACAAGTTGTCAAAATCATACAGGACTTTTAAATGATGAGAGGGTTTGTTCCTCAATTGCCTGCCGGGTCCCACCGAAGAGGATAAATGAGCAAGATGGTTTCAAAGTTCGATCACTTCTAGTTTTTTAATCCTGTTTTATATTTTCCGCCGGTGGTCGATACCCAGCCATAAATCCTCTCTTCTTCGAACTGGAAGTTAACCATGTGTGTATCTTATAAGCAGATCATAGCAAAAGGTGTTATATTTTGAAATGGCCTCCGGCTAAACAAAATATCCCAAAGTGTGTTTATAAAACCTGGTGAGCTTGAGCGGGGACTTCACGGCTAAGTACCGGGATGGAAGGAAAATGAAGCGAGGATGTGACCACACACCTCCCTACCATTTCTTTTACCATTGCTATATGCTTTTATATCCAGTCTCAAGCCCAAACCACTTTACGCCAGATCCAGGATTTATAGGAACACATCTAAATGGTTTCTCACTTGCTACGCTGGTTAACCCCGAGGCTGATGGGGGTATCTGGGACATAGGAAGTAAACACGGCGTTTTGTGTTATGCAACAAACTCATAATATCCAAACAGGCGGCAAAGTGCTACATAAAAGGAAGCAACGACGCGGCTCTCAAAAACCCCGTCTGCTCAAAACATTGTAGTCACAAGATGTTTGCCTTCATGCATTTTAAAAAGAGGGTTTGCTTTGTTTAATGTTCTGGCCAAATCAAGTTTTGTAATCTACCAAGATATAGGCCTATTGTCCCATCGTATGAATAATTAATTTAATTATTAATAAAAACAACCCATATAGACACTTAATCAGACGCTGAACATGATCAAAGGCGCCGTTGGAGACTCAGACGTCGTCAATCTATCAACACCAATGAGAATCCTGCATGCAGCCAATGACGCAGTTTGATGTGCACCCACATACATACTTAAAGGAAAACGTTGCCTTGGATCGGTCGAGTTTGTCTTTGAAAAGTGTTTGAAACCGTTTGTTTTGAAATGCTTATGGTTAGATAGATATTTTCAAAGTAGAACATAATGGCCACACAAGTATCACTCCAAATTGCACGGTTTTCCTTTTACGTCGCGAACAACCACGGTCGGCCATTTTGTTGAGTTTAATTTTTGACTCCATAAAATGGCCGACCGTGTTAAATCGCGACGTAAAGGAACAACTGTGCACTTTCGAGGCATGTTTGTGTGGATCATCATATTCTACTTATCTATCTTTTATTTATGTATCTAACCATCATTTTAAAACAAACTGTTTCAAACGCTTTTCAAAGACCAACACGTCCGGTGTGGCGGTTTCAACTTTCCGCTGTGTTCAGTTTTCCGAATGACCAAATACGGTAGCATTACGTCATGCGATGCCTGCGCACAGCAAGCGAAAGTAGTCCATTTTTAGTGCCGTATTGAGTCATCCATTGCCCTCCGGTAGCTGTCATGGCGGCGTCCACGAGTCGAGTACAACTAGCGGCAAACGCGTGGATCGTATGAGTTGTTTTTTATGCAAGCAGAGTGTGACCTGCCTAAAGTTGTACCCATGAATACATGTAAAGATGGGGCAAGAGATTATGTGACTACACAGAAAAGAATCGTAATATAAACAATTTGGGGGTCACTGCTGAGAGAACTACAGTACTCGCGTACGTACTCGCGGCGGTATCTGACAGGTCACCCGGAAAACTGAACACGCCGGAAAGCTAAAACCGTTTGAGCAACGTGTCGAAATTTCCAGCTACGTCACCCGGAAAACTGAACACGGCGGAAGTCTGAAACCGCCACACCGGTCTAAGGCAACGTGTTCCTTTAACACAAGTCTAGTATTACACCCCTGCAATACACAAATCTACAACTGTCCAACTGCAAATTTCAGAAGGTGGGTGTCTTCTATAAACACATCAACAAATTTGATTGATTTTTCTGTTCTAGTGGTTAGATTAAGACCTTGATGAGAGAGGGATATGGAATGGAAAAAGTTTGCAAGAAACATCTGGAGCAGAAAATGTACGGTAAATCCTTCTGGGGAATCCATGCAGGTACCAGCCTAATCCGGGCTTCAATTATGACATAGCGACCTGGTTTTTCTTGTTGTCTCGTTGCAATACCGTAAATCTGTGAGAATTGGAATGGTTCAGACTAGAGCACCCTCTGTTCTCTCTGGGTTTAACGGCTTGTCAGGAGTCTGGTGTATATCAGAGTTGATGTGTGGTTGATGATATGTATTTATTCGCGGTATTACTTCGGTCGTCTTGCAAGCCGTGATATGAAACTAATCTTCTTATATCGTGTGACATTGTTTTGTGAACCTTAAAAATCAATTATAAAGTAGGGTAATATCCCAAATGCTTAATGCCCGGTTGGTTTTTGAGCTGTGTACGTAAGTGTACATAAATTTGTACTTATTTGAAGAAAAAAAAAAATAAAAAAATATTTTGAAATATTATAGAAAATCAATAATACAATTCAGTAAATGGTAAAAGGACCCGTATATGTCTGGCTTGCGTATGAATGTTTATTGATTTGACATTTTGCGAAATTATTTTTTTTATAAATAAGTATAGCCTCAACCGTGAACAAAAAATTACATATAAATAAATAAAATAACCACCTTCACCCGGTTCAGCTAAAATACATTACAATAAACAATTTATGTGTATGAACTCACGGCACCTCTTCCAATAATTATAGGGAAACAATAAAAACAAAAAAACGCATTTGAAAGAAAACATTAACTGTTGCATTTATCAGAACATGATGAGATAAACGTTTATCACTAGAAATTAATGAAATATGCTTTGACCGGTGGTATTTCCAACATTTTGACGCATTGCTTTGGGATTCAAAAGCCTCAATAAGTTCAAAAGAAATTGTCAAGCATGTTTATCATAACTTAACATTGTCAGAACAACTTCATTCCAGTAAGGACAAATCCTCCCCCCCCCCACCCCCCCCCCCCCCCGTAATTATTTATTTATCTTAAATTTAACTCCCGCCAATGTAAGCTTTTTACGAAAAAAACTGCGTCTTCGTCATGTCAACCTACCTACCTGGACACACATGTTATTGGTAATCGAGCGTGTACAAAAATCCATATCATAGAAAAGCGTTACAACGGGCCAAATCCACTAGGCATACGTGGCGCTAGCGGCTTCCTACACCAAAGGCTTAGAAAATATTTACTTAAAAATGTTAATAAATTAAAACGTAAGGTGCCTCAAAGCCATAGTATTACCATAAGACGTTTTGGTCATGGCGATCGAACAAACAAGTTCTGTTAATCTGGTAGCATCTATGTGATGATTATAGTTTCATAGGAAGATAATGTCCTTGATAACGACTGATACCCATCTTATAAAAACTATTTTTTTAGCAGTGAAAAGGCAAAAACAGTTAGGCTCCATTCAGTCTCACTGCTGACGTCATACATGCTATTTTTATAACAACTACGTATTACAATACTCAAAAGGCTCAGTGTACTTTTTAAGAGGGAATCGTTCAATAACGTCAGTTTTAATTGAACGCAACTACCAAATAAAAATATCTCTTTCGAGATTGTTTTCTTTTTATGGCAAAGCTTTGGACGTTCAACTCATGGGGTGGTGAAAACGAATCTGCCTTTTGTCTCATCTTTATTAAATTGTGTATACTGGTGAGTGCCTTGACATTTTAAGAGCTTTAGTTAAGAAGACAATGACAGTTTGCACTTTAGAGCTGTGTTGAACAGGACGACTCATTAATGTCCGTCAGGCTATGATGCGGCCTTTTGAGGGGAAGAGTTTAGACATTAATTTGAGGAACAATGTTATTAGTAAGTTATCGAGCATATTCAAATGAACATACATACAACATACAGAACAACTAAAACAATACAAATATGACAATAAGCCAATGGCACATGCCTTGAAATATGAAAGTTACATGAATATTTATAACTGTATAATAGTAATCCAGTAAAATATTGCAATGGATAAAAGGAATTAAAATTTAAATTACTACCCTTGTCACTCTGGTGAGCTACTAAGCTTGCCATTATAAGAGCTTTACTCAGAAATTGAGCTATGCGGCCCGTTGTGGTCAGTAAACATGTTGGCAATTACTGTTAAAAAAAAAAAAAAAAAAAAAAAAAAGCAAAGCAGCAGCAACAACAATACAAACATCTTTTGCAAAACGAACTAGCTGTTTATGTCAGTGTCCGTTTTAAATTGAAATAATATTTAACATTTAAAATGCGTTTCATGAACCTTGCGTCAATCATGAAACTTGCGTCAAATATTATTTGACGCAAGTTTCATGAAACGCATTTTAAATGTTAAACAACCCAATTATTATTCCAATGTGTGTATTACATGAGAGCGTGTACACCAGTTATTAATGTCGATGCTTAAAACCGGACCCGTTGAACAGGGCGGTCGATTCCCCCTTCTTAAAATATTTTATGAAAATTGCCCAAACGAGTCCGAAGTTAATAACATACACTGATGTGATGGGTTGTCCAAAACTATTTCGAGCTCAAGATTTTACGGTAAAATACAAAACCTCTTGAGACAGCACCGATGGGGTCACTCTGGATCGTTGTGAGCAAATTGTATATGTAACAGGAAGTACTGTGTTGTTTGCCAGTTCGGTTAGCGCACCCCAATCGGCATGAGTTCCTATAGTGTTTGTCAAGTTCCATGTAAGAGGAATATCAAACACAGGCGGGAATGTAACAATAATTTCATGTACCATTCCGTGCAAGGCAATATGCGATATCTAAGAGCAACGACATTATAATAAGAGAAGAAATTTTCATCGGGGATAAAGAATATTAATTTTGTTTTTACCCATATACACCGATGTGTTAGCACTGTATACTCAGTACTTTCCCGAGCTCTGTGCCAATATTATGTTTATTATTATAGACGGTTCGAGTATATTGTGACTGGGTGGTCTAATCAGTTAAACGCATTTATCACTCCAGGTTTCCAACGCCTCATTTCCGTGACCCCATGACCCAAGTCTATATTATTATTGTGGGCATCTGATGAAAAAAGTGCATGTACCATCTGGCAGAAGTTCCTGTAAGCTCTCAATATATCATGTATTTTGAAGAAACGAAACCCGAGGATAGGGAAACGGAAATGATTGGTATCTCCTTCATCAATGGCTATTAATTCAACCTATAGCCCGTGTGCATCAATCGCTGATGGTATAGGACTCTTACAGTTTAAGTGCTCATACTTGGATTTCCCAAAGGCCAAACTGAAGAGTGTTTTTCTGCAGATTTTTCGTCTCTTCTTTTCTTCTTTCCCAGTTTTGTTTTGATACCCTTTTCCCAGAACACAGCTGTTCGTGAAATCAAGCCCTGGACGGCAAAAAAAAAAACACCCGCAACTACACGAGAATTTGCTTTTTTAAATGCCATATTTAAAATCCAAAGACTTAACGCAAGATTTTCAAAGACGTTTCCTGATATTGCTGTGAAACATCCCAGCTCATCTTAGATGATATCAACTTACTCCAATATGCACCAAGGCTTTTCATCGGCTGTCCTCCTTCTTAAAGGTACTGGACACTAATGGTAATTGTCACTTAGTGTATCTCAACAAATACATAAAACAACAAACATGTGACAGAATGTGAACTAAAATGGTCGTCGAAGTTGCGAGGAAAAAATAATAGGAGAAAAACACCCTTGCCGCACAACTAGTTGTGTGCTTTCAGAGATGTCTTGAATTCGAGACTTGAGCTGAAGTCTCGAATTCAATTCAAATATTTGAGTGAGACGTTACTTCTTTCTCAAAAACTGCGTTACTTCAGAAGGAGTAGTTTTTGAGAAAGAGGTAATTAATCACTAAAATATTAAAATACTTCTAGCTAGAAGTATTTTGTTCCTATCCGAAAGCACCCAATTCGTCCAACAAGGGTGTTTTTTCTTTCATAATTTTCTTGCAACTTCGATGACCAATTGAGCCCAAATTTTCACAGACTTGTTATTTCATTTGTTGAGATACATCAAGTGAGAACACTGGTCTTTGACAATTACCAACAGTGTCCAGTGCCTTTAAAGAATCAGTACGGTGTATATGTGATCAGATGACCGTTGATGGTGATGTAGACAAGGACCCATACACTTCATCACTCAGGACAATCTAATTATAGGCGGGAAATAGAGTGAAAGCTTCTGGATTTGACCGCACTGGGCATTATTAGTATCCATGACAGACAGATTGGATGTTTGACTCTAATGCAACATACACTGATTGTATACAGTTCCATGGCTCGGCATTTTGATGTCAAGTGTGTACAAAATCACTGCCTATATTATGCCGTATGCATGTCCATGAAAAGACTGCAAACAAATGGCAACCATCACTTTGTATCATCCTTTTAGAGCAGAACACAATCAACACAAATAAATTATGGATTCACGATTTCAACATTCAGCTGGTAACATAAAAATTGTATGACAATGGATTGTTTACAGTGGTGTACAGATAAATGGACATAATTCCATGTTTTTATGTTTTAATGAGATGTGAAATAAACCAATGCAACACATAAACATTGAAACGTATACAAGTATTGTAGTAGTTTCTTTTTTTACCTGACGTAGCTCGGGAAATTTACATTTTCTTCACATTTTGTTTATACCAATACATAAACAAAACACTACCCAACGAAACATCCCTTTAAGAGACACTGAAAAGTATTTACCTTTTTTCAAAGGAGGAACGTTATCAGTAATCCCATTGTGTTGGCCGAACTTTAAATAACACCTTCGAGTATAATTAGATATCTCCAGTTCTGTCTGTATTCCTCTTCAGTTGCCAAGTTTTCATTTATATCGAAATACTACCATGCCATGACTGTAAACCTTTTAGACACTAGGGGAGAAACAGCGGCGAAGTTCATTTCACGTTTCATTGTACAAAACAGACAATTTACAAGAAGAGTCGAACTATCGCCCTCAAAGGTCACTAAGTGTTCCAGCCGTCAGGTATTTAGTTTGAATAAATCAAAAGGGTAAGACTTAAGGACGCTCAGTTGAGGACAGTTACGATCATAAAGGTAAATTAATTGCTTTTAGCACTTCGTGTATTGACCGTCTGCGAAGTCAGTTTGGGATGTATTGATGAAAAGTACACATGTATAGTCTCACTGAAGTACAACAAATTATATTAAAATTCCTATCCCCAGGAGAGTGCTAAATAGTTTACATAATAATTAGTTCGTCTGAGTTATGACTTCTATAAATCCCCTTAAAGCCAATCCCCTTTCCAACGTTAGTCCACGTCTGGTTACACGGTGGGGTTAAGATAAAGTCCTCGTCATAAAGTCTTTGCCATCTTGCACTGGTCTGAGGATGAGGAGACAGACAAATCTACGTTGTCCCTGCCTCCTATACTCTCGAATCTTGTTTGTTGAGTATTATTCCACGCACGCGCACTCCATTGCTTCCGGACATGCTGTAGTCACCCGGGCTTGAAACGGAGAAATTGATGTAGCGTGGCAAGGCACCATCATTACAATTTAGACGGAACCTCAGTTGGACGATTTCTCCATGCTGAGACACCCCACCACTCCATTCCGTTGCAGATGCACTGACCTGGAGGGGTGCATCATCAAGGGCTGGTCTGATTATCAGGGACTCGTCTTCAAGTAACACCACCTTCAAGAGGAATCTATTTTCTGTCTTCTTTTGAAACGGGGAAGGAAAGAGGCAAAGTGGATACTGGAATTGTAGTGCAAGTCGGCCCTCGGCAGAATGTCTGGTAAGGGCAGGGTTCTTTACTTTCTTTCTGATTTTATGTATTAATGGAGGTCCCGTATTGCATGTCAATGACAACTTGTCGAGAATCTATTCTGTCCTCCCGCAGTATAGTCTTGTTTTTCAATCGTGGGTTTAGTAAACAACAAGAGATGTTCACGGTGTAAAAGCAAAGTGCATGACAAATGGAGGAACTGCCTCTATGCGATCGGCTAAAAGGTCTTTGCTTTGGAGTTGGACGTTCGATAACAGTGTC